>NW_026123845.1:0-260890 GCF_025177605.1 Cucumis melo
AACCACTGGAAATGCACTTGCAGCGAAGGAAACGGGCCGAGCTCGAGGACTTCCGGTGCTCGTCCCAAGGAAAAACGCGGGCGGGAATGCCCCGGACTCAGTTTTCTCGTCCTGGGGTAAAAAGCGGTCCCCCCGACGGTTTCTTCCCTTTGCTCCGTATTGGTCATAAGTCTTTCGATCTTCGGGTCTCGTGCTCCGAGGACTTCAACCCACACTCCTGGCATGCTCCCTGACACGTTTTCCGGAGGTATAGGTCGGGAAGCGAGCTCGTTGGAGGGAGAACTGTGGTGCGACCCAAAACGGTCCAAAAGATGGCCGAAGCTTCCAACGAGTGGCGAACGCTCGTCCGGTGTCAGAAACCACTGGAAATGCACTTGCAGCGAAGGAAACGGGGCCGAGCTCGAGGACTTCCGGTGCTCGTCCCAAGAAAACGCGAGCGGGAATGCCCCGGACTCAGTTTTCTCGTCCTGGGGGTAAAAAGCGGGTCCCCCGACGGTTTCTTCCCTTTGCTCCGTATTGGTCATAAGTCTTTCGATCTTCGGGGTCTCGTGCTCCGAGGACTTCAACACACACTCCTGGCATGCTCCCTGACACGTTTTCCGGAGGTATAGGTCGGGAAGCGAGCTCGTTGGAGGGAGAACTGTGGTGCGACCCAAAACGGTCCAAAAGATGGCCGAAGCTTCCAACGAGTGGCGAACGCTCGTCCGGTGTCAGAAAACCACTGGAAATGCACTTGCAGCGAAGGAAACGGGCCGAGCTCGAGGACTTCCGGTGCTCGTCCCAAGAAAACGCGAGCGGGAATGCCCCGGACTCAGTTTTCTCGTCCTGGGGTAAAAAAGCGGTCCCCCGACGGTTTCTTCCCTTTGCTCCGTATTGGTCATAAGTCTTTCGATCTTCGGGTCTCGTGCTCCGAGGACTTCAACCCACACTCCTGGCATGCTCCCTGACACGTTTTTCCGGAGGTATAGGGTCGGAGAAGCGAGCTCGTTGGAGGGAGAACTGTGGTGCGACCCAAAACGGTCCAAAAGATGGCCGAAGCTTCCAACGAGTGGCGAACGCTCGTCCGGGTGTCAGAAACCACTGGAAATGCACTTGCAGCGAAGGAAACGGGCCCGAGCTCGAGGACTTCCGGTGCTCGTCCCAAGAAAACGCGGGCGGGAATGTCCCCGGACTCAGTTTTCTCGTCCTGGGGTAAAAAGCGGTCCCCCGACGGTTTCTTCCCTTTGCTCCGTATTGGGTCATAAGTCTTTCGGATCTTCGGGTCTCGTGCTCCGAGGACTTCAACCCACACTCCTGGCATGCTCCCTGACACGTTTTCCGGAGGGTATAGGTCGGGAAGCGAGCTCGTTGGAGGGAGAACTGTGGTGCGACCCAAAACGGTCCAAAAGATGGCCGAAGCTTCCAACGAGTGGCGAACGCTCGTCCGGTGTCAGAAACCACTGGAAATGCACTTGCAGCGAAGGAAACGGGCCGAGCTCGAGGACTTCCGGGTGCTCGTCCCAAGAAAACGCGGGCGGGAATGCCCCGGACTCAGTTTTCTCGTCCTGGGGTAAAAAGCGGTCCCCCGACGGTTTCTTCCCTTTGCTCCGTATTGGTCATAAGTCTTTCGATCTTCGGGTCTCGTGCTCCGAGGACTTCAACCCACACTCCTGGCATGCTCCCTGACACGTTTTCCGGAGGTATAGGTCGGGAAGCGAGCTCGTTGGAGGGGAGAACTGTGGTGCGACCCAAAACGGTCCAAAAAGATGGCCGAAGCTTCCAACGAGTGGGCGAACGCTCGTCCGGTGTCAGAAACCACTGGAAATGCACTTGCAGCGAAGGGAAACGGGCCGAGCTCGAGGACTTCCGGTGCTCGTCCCAAGAAAACGCGGGCGGGAATGCCCCGGACTCAGTTTTCTCGTCCTGGGGTAAAAAGCGGTCCCCCGACGGTTTCTTCCCTTTGCTCCGTATTGGTCATAAGTCTTTCGATCTTCGGGTCTCGTGCTCCGAGGACTTCAACCCACACTCCTGGCATGCTCCCTGACACGTTTTCCGGAGGTATAGGGTCGGGAAGCGAGCTCGTTGGAGGGAGAACTGTAGGTGCGACCCAAAACGGTCCAAAAGATGGCCGAAGCTTCCAACGAGTGGCGAACGCTCGTCCGGTGTCAGAAACCACTGGAAATGCACTTGCAGCGAAGGAAACGGGCCGAGCTCGAGGACTTCCGGTGCTCGTCCCAAGAAAACGCGAGCGGGAATGCCCCGGACTCAGTTTTCTCGTCCTGGGGTAAAAAGCGGTCCCCCGACGGTTTCTTCCCTTTGCTCCGTATTGGTCATAAGTCTTTCGATCTTCGGGTCTCGTGCTCCGAGGACTTCAACCCACACTCCTGGCATGCTCCCTGACACGTTTTCCGGAGGTATAGGTCGGGAAGCGAGCTCGTTGGAGGGAGAACTGTGGTGCGACCCAAAACGGTCCCAAAAGATGGCCGAAGCTTCCAACGAGTGGCGAACGCTCGTCCGGTGTCAGAAACCACTGGAAATGCACTTGCAGCGAAGGAAACGGGCCGAGCTCGAGGACTTCCGGTGCTCGTCCCAAGAAAACGCGAGCGGGGAATGCCCCGGACTCAGTTTTCTCGTCCTGGGGTAAAAAGCGGTCCCCCGACGGTTTCTTCCCTTTGCTCCGTATTGGTCATAAGTCTTTCGATCTTCGGGTCTCGTGCTCCGAGGGACTTCAACCCACACTCCTGGCATGCTCCCTGACACGTTTTCCGGAGGTATAGGTCGGGAAGCGAGCTCGTTGGAGGGAGAACTGTGGTGCGACCCAAAACGGTCCAAAAGATGGCCGAAGCTTCCAACGAGTGGCGAACGCTCGTCCGGTGTCAGAAACCACTGGAAATGCACTTGCAGCGAAGGAAACGGGGCCGAGCTCGAGGGACTTCCGGGTGCTCGTCCCAAGAAAACGCGAGCGGGAATGCCCCGGACTCAGTTTTCTCGTCCTGGGGTAAAAAAGCGGGTCCCCCGACGGTTTCTTCCCTTTGCTCCGTATTGGTCATAAGTCTTTCGATCTTCGGGTCTCGTGCTCCGAGGACTTCAACCCACACTCCTGGCATGCTCCCTGACACGTTTTCCGGAGGTATAGGTCGGGAAGCGAGCTCGTTGGAGGGAGAACTGTGGTGCGACCCAAAACGGTCCAAAAGATGGCCGAAGCTTCCAACGAGTGGCGAACGCTCGTCCGGTGTCAGAAACCACTGGAAATGCACTTGCAGCGAAGGAAACGGGCCGAGCTCGAGGACTTCCGGTGCTCGTCCCAAGAAAACGCGAGCGGGAATGCCCCGGACTCAGTTTTTCTCGTCCTGGGGTAAAAAGCGGGTCCCCCCGACGGTTTCTTCCCTTTGCTCCGTATTGGTCATAAGTCTTTCGATCTTCGGGTCTCGTGCTCCGAGGACTTCAACACACACTCCTGGCATGCTCCCTGACACGTTTTCCGGAGGTATAGGTCGGGAAGCGAGCTCGTTGGAGGGGAGAACTGTGGTGCGACCCAAAACGGTCCCAAAAGATGGCCGAAGCTTCCAACGAGTGGCGAACGCTCGTCCGGTGTCAGAAACCACTGGAAAATGCACTTGCAGCGAAGGGAAACGGGCCGAGCTCGAGGACTTCCGGTGCTCGTCCCAAGAAAACGCGAGCGGGAATGCCCCGGACTCAGTTTTCTCGTCCTGGGGGTAAAAAGCGGTCCCCCGACGGTTTCTTCCCTTTGCTCCGTATTGGTCATAAGTCTTTCGATCTTCGGGGTCTCGTGCTCCGAGGACTTCAACCCACACTCCTGGCATGCTCCCTGACACGTTTTCCGGAGGTATAGG
Organism: Cucumis melo; assembly: GCF_025177605.1. Classification (NCBI taxonomy): domain Eukaryota; kingdom Viridiplantae; phylum Streptophyta; class Magnoliopsida; order Cucurbitales; family Cucurbitaceae; genus Cucumis; species Cucumis melo. The sequence continues at coordinate 3,834 of NW_026123845.1, forward strand.
TCGGGAAGCGAGCTCGTTGGAGGGAGAACTGTGGTGCGACCCAAAACGGTCCAAAAGATGGCCGAAGCTTCCAACGAGTGGCGAACGCTCGTCCGGTGTCAGAAACCACTGGAAATGCACTTGCAGCGAAGGAAACGGGCCGAGCTCGAGGACTTCCGGTGCTCGTCCCAAGAAAACGCGAGCGGGAATGCCCCGGACTCAGTTTTCTCGTCCTGGGGTAAAAAGCGGTCCCCCGACGGTTTCTTCCCTTTGCTCCGTATTGGTCATAAGTCTTTCGATCTTCGGGTCTCGTGCTCCGAGGACTTCAACCCACACTCCTGGCATGCTCCCTGACACGTTTTCCGGAGGTATAGGTCGGGAAGCGAGCTCGTTGGAGGGAGAACTGTGGTGCGACCCAAAACGGTCCAAAAGATGGCCGAAGCTTCCAACGAGTGGCGAACGTCCGGTGTCAGAAACCACTGGAAATGCACTTGCAGCGAAGGAAACGGGCCGAGCTCGAGGACTTCCGGTGCTCGTCCCAAGAAAACGCGAGCGGGAATGCCCCGGACTCAGTTTTCTCGTCCTGGGGTAAAAAGCGGTCCCCCGACGGTTTCTTCCCTTTGCTCCGTATTGGTCATAAGTCTTTCGATCTTCGGGTCTCGTGCTCCGAGGACTTCAACCCACACTCCTGGCATGCTCCCTGACACGTTTTCCGGAGGTATAGGTCGGGAAGCGAGCTCGTTGGAGGGAGAACTGTGGTGCGACCCAAAACGGTCCAAAAGATGGCCGAAGCTTCCAACGAGTGGCGAACGCTCGTCCGGTGTCAGAAACCACTGGAAATGCACTTGCAGCGAAGGAAACGGGCCGAGCTCGAGGACTTCCGGTGCTCGTCCCAAGAAAACGCGAGCGGGAATGCCCCGGACTCAGTTTTCTCGTCCTGGGGTAAAAAGCGGTCCCCCGACGGTTTCTTCCCTTTGCTCCGTATTGGTCATAAGTCTTTCGATCTTCGGGTCTCGTGCTCCGAGGACTTCAACCCACACTCCTGGCATGCTCCCTGACACGTTTTCCGGAGGTATAGGTCGGGAAGCGAGCTCGTTGGAGGGAGAACTGTGGTGCGACCCAAAACGGTCCAAAAGATGGCCGAAGCTTCCAACGAGTGGCGAACGCTCGTCCGGTGTCAGAAACCACTGGAAATGCACTTGCAGCGAAGGAAACGGGCCGAGCTCGAGGACTTCCGGTGCTCGTCCCAAGAAAACGCGAGCGGGAATGCCCCGGACTCAGTTTTCTCGTCCTGGGGTAAAAAGCGGTCCCCCGACGGTTTCTTCCCTTTGCTCCGTATTGGTCATAAGTCTTTCGATCTTCGGGTCTCGTGCTCCGAGGACTTCAACCCACACTCCTGGCATGCTCCCTGACACGTTTTCCGGAGGTATAGGTCGGGAAGCGAGCTCGTTGGAGGGAGAACTGTGGTGCGACCCAAAACGGTCCAAAAGATGGCCGAAGCTTCCAACGAGTGGCGAACGCTCGTCCGGTGTCAGAAACCACTGGAAATGCACTTGCAGCGAAGGAAACGGGCCGAGCTCGAGGACTTCCGGTGCTCGTCCCAAGAAAACGCGAGCGGGAATGCCCCGGACTCAGTTTTCTCGTCCTGGGGTAAAAAGCGGTCCCCCGACGGTTTCTTCCCTTTGCTCCGTATTGGTCATAAGTCTTTCGATCTTCAGGTCTCGTGCTCCGAGGACTTCAACCCACACTCCTGGCATGCTCCCTGACACGTTTTCCGGAGGTATAGGTCGGGAAGCGAGCTCGTTGGAGGGAGAACTGTGGTGCGACCCAAAACGGTCCAAAAGATGGCCGAAGCTTCCAACGAGTGGCGAACGCTCGTCCGGTGTCAGAAACCACTGGAAATGCACTTGCAGCGAAGGAAACGGGCCGAGCTCGAGGACTTCCGGTGCTCGTCCCAAGAAAACGCGAGCGGGAATGCCCCGGACTCAGTTTTCTCGTCCTGGGGTAAAAAGCGGTCCCCCGACGGTTTCTTCCCTTTGCTCCGTATTGGTCATAAGTCTTTCGATCTTCGGGTCTCGTGCTCCGAGGACTTCAACCCACACTCCTGGCATGCTCCCTGACACGTTTTCCGGAGGTATAGGTCGGGAAGCGAGCTCGTTGGAGGGAGAACTGTGGTGCGACCCAAAACGGTCCAAAAGATGGCCGAAGCTTCCAACGAGTGGCGAACGCTCGTCCGGTGTCAGAAACCACTGGAAATGCACTTGCAGCGAAGGAAACGGGCCGAGCTCGAGGACTTCCGGTGCTCGTCCCAAGAAAACGCGAGCGGGAATGCCCCGGACTCAGTTTTCTCGTCCTGGGGTAAAAAGCGGTCCCCCGACGGTTTCTTCCCTTTGCTCCGTATTGGTCATAAGTCTTTCGATCTTCGGGTCTCGTGCTCCGAGGACTTCAACCCACACTCCTGGCATGCTCCCTGACACGTTTTCCGGAGGTATAGGTCGGGAAGCGAGCTCGTTGGAGGGAGAACTGTGGTGCGACCCAAAACGGTCCAAAAGATGGCCGAAGCTTCCAACGAGTGGCGAACGCTCGTCCGGTGTCAGAAACCACTGGAAATGCACTTGCAGCGAAGGAAACGGGCCGAGCTCGAGGACTTCCGGTGCTCGTCCCAAGAAAACGCGAGCGGGAATGCCCCGGACTCAGTTTTCTCGTCCTGGGGTAAAAAGCGGTCCCCCGACGGTTTCTTCCCTTTGCTCCGTATTGGTCATAAGTCTTTCGATCTTCGGGTCTCGTGCTCCGAGGACTTCAACCCACACTCCTGGCATGCTCCCTGACACGTTTTCCGGAGGTATAGGTCGGGAAGCGAGCTCGTTGGAGGGAGAACTGTGGTGCGACCCAAAACGGTCCAAAAGATGGCCGAAGCTTCCAACGAGTGGCGAACGCTCGTCCGGTGTCAGAAACCACTGGAAATGCACTTGCAGCGAAGGAAACGGGCCGAGCTCGAGGACTTCCGGTGCTCGTCCCAAGAAAACGCGAGCGGGAATGCCCCGGACTCAGTTTTCTCGTCCTGGGGTAAAAAGCGGTCCCCCGACGGTTTCTTCCCTTTGCTCCGTATTGGTCATAAGTCTTTCGATCTTCGGGTCTCGTGCTCCGAGGACTTCAACCCACACTCCTGGCATGCTCCCTGACACGTTTTCCGGAGGTATAGGTCGGGAAGCGAGCTCGTTGGAGGGAGAACTGTGGTGCGACCCAAAACGGTCCAAAAGATGGCCGAAGCTTCCAACGAGTGGCGAACGCTCGTCCGGTGTCAGAAACCACTGGAAATGCACTTGCAGCGAAGGAAACGGGCCGAGCTCGAGGACTTCCGGTGCTCGTCCCAAGAAAACGCGAGCGGGAATGCCCCGGACTCAGTTTTCTCGTCCTGGGGTAAAAAGCGGTCCCCCGACGGTTTCTTCCCTTTGCTCCGTATTGGTCATAAGTCTTTCGATCTTCGGGTCTCGTGCTCCGAGGACTTCAACCCACACTCCTGGCATGCTCCCTGACACGTTTTCCGGAGGTATAGGTCGGGAAGCGAGCTCGTTGGAGGGAGAACTGTGGTGCGACCCAAAACGGTCCAAAAGATGGCCGAAGCTTCCAACGAGTGGCGAACGCTCGTCCGGTGTCAGAAACCACTGGAAATGCACTTGCAGCGAAGGAAACGGGCCGAGCTCGAGGACTTCCGGTGCTCGTCCCAAGAAAACGCGAGCGGGAATGCCCCGGACTCAGTTTTCTCGTCCTGGGGTAAAAAGCGGTCCCCCGACGGTTTCTTCCCTTTGCTCCGTATTGGTCATAAGTCTTTCGATCTTCGGGTCTCGTGCTCCGAGGACTTCAACCCACACTCCTGGCATGCTCCCTGACACGTTTTCCGGAGGTATAGGTCGGGAAGCGAGCTCGTTGGAGGGAGAACTGTGGTGCGACCCAAAACGGTCCAAAAGATGGCCGAAGCTTCCAACGAGTGGCGAACGCTCGTCCGGTGTCAGAAACCACTGGAAATGCACTTGCAGCGAAGGAAACGGGCCGAGCTCGAGGACTTCCGGTGCTCGTCCCAAGAAAACGCGAGCGGGAATGCCCCGGACTCAGTTTTCTCGTCCTGGGGTAAAAAGCGGTCCCCCGACGGTTTCTTCCCTTTGCTCCGTATTGGTCATAAGTCTTTCGATCTTCGGGTCTCGTGCTCCGAGGACTTCAACCCACACTCCTGGCATGCTCCCTGACACGTTTTCCGGAGGTATAGGTCGGGAAGCGAGCTCGTTGGAGGGAGAACTGTGGTGCGACCCAAAACGGTCCAAAAGATGGCCGAAGCTTCCAACGAGTGGCGAACGCTCGTCCGGTGTCAGAAACCACTGGAAATGCACTTGCAGCGAAGGAAACGGGCCGAGCTCGAGGACTTCCGGTGCTCGTCCCAAGAAAACGCGAGCGGGAATGCCCCGGACTCAGTTTTCTCGTCCTGGGGTAAAAAGCGGTCCCCCGACGGTTTCTTCCCTTTGCTCCGTATTGGTCATAAGTCTTTCGATCTTCGGGTCTCGTGCTCCGAGGACTTCAACCCACACTCCTGGCATGCTCCCTGACACGTTTTCCGGAGGTATAGGTCGGGAAGCGAGCTCGTTGGAGGGAGAACTGTGGTGCGACCCAAAACGGTCCAAAAGATGGCCGAAGCTTCCAACGAGTGGCGAACGCTCGTCCGGTGTCAGAAACCACTGGAAATGCACTTGCAGCGAAGGAAACGGGCCGAGCTCGAGGACTTCCGGTGCTCGTCCCAAGAAAACGCGGGCGGGAATGCCCCGGACTCAGTTTTCTCGTCCTGGGGTAAAAAGCGGTCCCCCGACGGTTTCTTCCCTTTGCTCCGTATTGGTCATAAGTCTTTCGATCTTCGGGTCTCGTGCTCCGAGGACTTCAACCCACACTCCTGGCATGCTCCCTGACACGTTTTCCGGAGGTATAGGTCGGGAAGCGAGCTCGTTGGAGGGAGAACTGTGGTGCGACCCAAAACGGTCCAAAAGATGGCCGAAGCTTCCAACGAGTGGCGAACGCTCGTCCGGTGTCAGAAACCACTGGAAATGCACTTGCAGCGAAGGAAACGGGCCGAGCTCGAGGACTTCCGGTGCTCGTCCCAAGAAAACGCGAGCGGGAATGCCCCGGACTCAGTTTTCTCGTCCTGGGGTAAAAAGCGGTCCCCCGACGGTTTCTTCCCTTTGCTCCGTATTGGTCATAAGTCTTTCGATCTTCGGGTCTCGTGCTCCGAGGACTTCAACCCACACTCCTGGCATGCTCCCTGACACGTTTTCCGGAGGTATAGGTCGGGAAGCGAGCTCGTTGGAGGGAGAACTGTGGTGCGACCCAAAACGGTCCAAAAGATGGCCGAAGCTTCCAACGAGTGGCGAACGCTCGTCCGGTGTCAGAAACCACTGGAAATGCACTTGCAGCGAAGGAAACGGGCCGAGCTCGAGGACTTCCGGTGCTCGTCCCAAGAAAACGCGGGCGGGAATGCCCCGGACTCAGTTTTCTCGTCCTGGGGTAAAAAGCGGTCCCCCGACGGTTTCTTCCCTTTGCTCCGTATTGGTCATAAGTCTTTCGATCTTCGGGTCTCGTGCTCCGAGGACTTCAACCCACACTCCTGGCATGCTCCCTGACACGTTTTCCGGAGGTATAGGTCGGGAAGCGAGCTCGTTGGAGGGAGAACTGTGGTGCGACCCAAAACGGTCCAAAAGATGGCCGAAGCTTCCAACGAGTGGCGAACGCTCGTCCGGTGTCAGAAACCACTGGAAATGCACTTGCAGCGAAGGAAACGGGCCGAGCTCGAGGACTTCCGGTGCTCGTCCCAAGAAAACGCGAGCGGGAATGCCCCGGACTCAGTTTTCTCGTCCTGGGGTAAAAAGCGGTCCCCCGACGGTTTCTTCCCTTTGCTCCGTATTGGTCATAAGTCTTTCGATCTTCGGGTCTCGTGCTCCGAGGACTTCAACCCACACTCCTGGCATGCTCCCTGACACGTTTTCCGGAGGTATAGGTCGGGAAGCGAGCTCGTTGGAGGGAGAACTGTGGTGCGACCCAAAACGGTCCAAAAGATGGCCGAAGCTTCCAACGAGTGGCGAACGCTCGTCCGGTGTCAGAAACCACTGGAAATGCACTTGCAGCGAAGGAAACGGGCCGAGCTCGAGGACTTCCGGTGCTCGTCCCAAGAAAACGCGGGCGGGAATGCCCCGGACTCAGTTTTCTCGTCCTGGGGTAAAAAGCGGTCCCCCGACGGTTTCTTCCCTTTGCTCCGTATTGGTCATAAGTCTTTCGATCTTCGGGTCTCGTGCTCCGAGGACTTCAACCCACACTCCTGGCATGCTCCCTGACACGTTTTCCGGAGGTATAGGTCGGGAAGCGAGCTCGTTGGAGGGAGAACTGTGGTGCGACCCAAAACGGTCCAAAAGATGGCCGAAGCTTCCAACGAGTGGCGAACGCTCGTCCGGTGTCAGAAACCACTGGAAATGCACTTGCAGCGAAGGAAACGGGCCGAGCTCGAGGACTTCCGGTGCTCGTCCCAAGAAAACGCGAGCGGGAATGCCCCGGACTCAGTTTTCTCGTCCTGGGGTAAAAAGCGGTCCCCCGACGGTTTCTTCCCTTTGCTCCGTATTGGTCATAAGTCTTTCGATCTTCGGGTCTCGTGCTCCGAGGACTTCAACCCACACTCCTGGCATGCTCCCTGACACGTTTTCCGGAGGTATAGGTCGGGAAGCGAGCTCGTTGGAGGGAGAACTGTGGTGCGACCCAAAACGGTCCAAAAGATGGCCGAAGCTTCCAACGAGTGGCGAACGCTCGTCCGGTGTCAGAAACCACTGGAAATGCACTTGCAGCGAAGGAAACGGGCCGAGCTCGAGGACTTCCGGTGCTCGTCCCAAGAAAACGCGGGCGGGAATGCCCCGGACTCAGTTTTCTCGTCCTGGGGTAAAAAGCGGTCCCCCGACGGTTTCTTCCCTTTGCTCCGTATTGGTCATAAGTCTTTCGATCTTCGGGTCTCGTGCTCCGAGGACTTCAACCCACACTCCTGGCATGCTCCCTGACACGTTTTCCGGAGGTATAGGTCGGGAAGCGAGCTCGTTGGAGGGAGAACTGTGGTGCGACCCAAAACGGTCCAAAAGATGGCCGAAGCTTCCAACGAGTGGCGAACGCTCGTCCGGTGTCAGAAACCACTGGAAATGCACTTGCAGCGAAGGAAACGGGCCGAGCTCGAGGACTTCCGGTGCTCGTCCCAAGAAAACGCGAGCGGGAATGCCCCGGACTCAGTTTTCTCGTCCTGGGGTAAAAAGCGGTCCCCCGACGGTTTCTTCCCTTTGCTCCGTATTGGTCATAAGTCTTTCGATCTTCGGGTCTCGTGCTCCGAGGACTTCAACCCACACTCCTGGCATGCTCCCTGACACGTTTTCCGGAGGTATAGGTCGGGAAGCGAGCTCGTTGGAGGGAGAACTGTGGTGCGACCCAAAACGGTCCAAAAGATGGCCGAAGCTTCCAACGAGTGGCGAACGCTCGTCCGGTGTCAGAAACCACTGGAAATGCACTTGCAGCGAAGGAAACGGGCCGAGCTCGAGGACTTCCGGTGCTCGTCCCAAGAAAACACGAGCGGGAATGCCCCGGACTCAGTTTTCTCGTCCTGGGGTAAAAAGCGGTCCCCCGACGGTTTCTTCCCTTTGCTCCGTATTGGTCATAAGTCTTTCGATCTTCTGGTCTCGTGCTCCGAGGACTTCAACCCACACTCCTGGCATGCTCCCTGACACGTTTTCCGGAGGTATAGGTCGGGAAGCGAGCTCGTTGGAGGGAGAACTGTGGTGCGACCCAAAACGGTCCAAAAGATGGCCGAAGCTTCCAACGAGTGGCGAACGCTCGTCCGGTGTCAGAAACCACTGGAAATGCACTTGCAGCGAAGGAAACGGGCCGAGCTCGAGGACTTCCGGTGCTCGTCCCAAGAAAACGCGAGCGGGAATGCCCCGGACTCAGTTTTCTCGTCCTGGGGTAAAAAGCGGTCCCCCGACGGTTTCTTCCCTTTGCTCCGTATTGGTCATAAGTCTTTCGATCTTCGGGTCTCGTGCTCCGAGGACTTCAACCCACACTCCTGGCATGCTCCCTGACACGTTTTCCGGAGGTATAGGTCGGGAAGCGAGCTCGTTGGAGGGAGAACTGTGGTGCGACCCAAAACGGTCCAAAAGATGGCCGAAGCTTCCAACGAGTGGCGAACGCTCGTCCGGTGTCAGAAACCACTGGAAATGCACTTGCAGCGAAGGAAACGGGCCGAGCTCGAGGACTTCCGGTGCTCGTCCCAAGAAAACGCGGGCGGGAATGTCCCGGACTCAGTTTTCTCGTCCTGGGGTAAAAAGCGGTCCCCCGACGGTTTCTTCCCTTTGCTCCGTATTGGTCATAAGTCTTTCGATCTTCGGGTCTCGTGCTCCGAGGACTTCAACCCACACTCCTGGCATGCTCCCTGACACGTTTTCCGGAGGTATAGGTCGGGAAGCGAGCTCGTTGGAGGGAGAACTGTGGTGCGACCCAAAACGGTCCAAAAGATGGCCGAAGCTTCCAACGAGTGGCGAACGCTCGTCCGGTGTCAGAAACCACTGGAAATGCACTTGCAGCGAAGGAAACGGGCCGAGCTCGAGGACTTCCGGTGCTCGTCCCAAGAAAACGCGAGCGGGAATGCCCCGGACTCAGTTTTCTCGTCCTGGGGTAAAAAGCGGTCCCCCGACGGTTTCTTCCCTTTGCTCCGTATTGGTCATAAGTCTTTCGATCTTCGGGTCTCGTGCTCCGAGGACTTCAACCCACACTCCTGGCATGCTCCCTGACACGTTTTCCGGAGGTATAGGTCGGGAAGCGAGCTCGTTGGAGGGAGAACTGTGGTGCGACCCAAAACGGTCCAAAAGATGGCCGAAGCTTCCAACGAGTGGCGAACGCTCGTCCGGTGTCAGAAACCACTGGAAATGCACTTGCAGCGAAGGAAACGGGCCGAGCTCGAGGACTTCCGGTGCTCGTCCCAAGAAAACACGAGCGGGAATGCCCTGGACTCAGTTTTCTCGTCCTGGGGTAAAAAGCGGTCCCCCGACGGTTTCTTCCCTTTGCTCCGTATTGGTCATAAGTCTTTCGATCTTCTGGTCTCGTGCTCCGAGGACTTCAACCCACACTCCTGGCATGCTCCCTGACACGTTTTCCGGAGGTATAGGTCGGGAAGCGAGCTCGTTGGAGGGAGAACTGTGGTGCGACCCAAAACGGTCCAAAAGATGGCCGAAGCTTCCAACGAGTGGCGAACGCTCGTCCGGTGTCAGAAACCACTGGAAATGCACTTGCAGCGAAGGAAACGGGCCGAGCTCGAGGACTTCCGGTGCTCGTCCCAAGAAAACGCGAGCGGGAATGCCCCGGACTCAGTTTTCTCGTCCTGGGGTAAAAAGCGGTCCCCCGACGGTTTCTTCCCTTTGCTCCGTATTGGTCATAAGTCTTTCGATCTTCGGGTCTCGTGCTCCGAGGACTTCAACCCACACTCCTGGCATGCTCCCTGACACGTTTTCCGGAGGTATAGGTCGGGAAGCGAGCTCGTTGGAGGGAGAACTGTGGTGCGACCCAAAACGGTCCAAAAGATGGCCGAAGCTTCCAACGAGTGGCGAACGCTCGTCCGGTGTCAGAAACCACTGGAAATGCACTTGCAGCGAAGGAAACGGGCCGAGCTCGAGGACTTCCGGTGCTCGTCCCAAGAAAACGCGAGCGGGAATGCCCCGGACTCAGTTTTCTCGTCCTGGGGTAAAAAGCGGTCCCCGACGGTTTCTTCCCTTTGCTCCGTATTGGTCATAAGTCTTTCGATCTTCGGGTCTCGTGCTCCGAGGACTTCAACCCACACTCCTGGCATGCTCCCTGACACGTTTTCCGGAGGTATAGGTCGGGAAGCGAGCTCGTTGGAGGGAGAACTGTGGTGCGACCCAAAACGGTCCAAAAGATGGCCGAAGCTTCCAACGAGTGGCGAACGCTCGTCCGGTGTCAGAAACCACTGGAAATGCACTTGCAGCGAAGGAAACGGGCCGAGCTCGAGGACTTCCGGTGCTCGTCCCAAGAAAACACGAGCGGGAATGCCCCGGACTCAGTTTTCTCGTCCTGGGGTAAAAAGCGGTCCCCCGACGGTTTCTTCCCTTTGCTCCGTATTGGTCATAAGTCTTTCGATCTTCTGGTCTCGTGCTCCGAGGACTTCAACCCACACTCCTGGCATGCTCCCTGACACGTTTTCCGGAGGTATAGGTCGGGAAGCGAGCTCGTTGGAGGGAGAACTGTGGTGCGACCCAAAACGGTCCAAAAGATGGCCGAAGCTTCCAACGAGTGGCGAACGCTCGTCCGGTGTCAGAAACCACTGGAAATGCACTTGCAGCGAAGGAAACGGGCCGAGCTCGAGGACTTCCGGTGCTCGTCCCAAGAAAACGCGAGCGGGAATGCCCCGGACTCAATTTTCTCGTCCTGGGGTAAAAAGCGGTCCCCCGACGGTTTCTTCCCTTTGCTCCGTATTGGTCATAAGTCTTTCGATCTTCGGGTCTCGTGCTCCGAGGACTTCAACCCACACTCCTGGCATGCTCCCTGACACGTTTTCCGGAGGTATAGGTCGGGAAGCGAGCTCGTTGGAGGGAGAACTGTGGTGCGACCCAAAACGGTCCAAAAGATGGCCGAAGCTTCCAACGAGTGGCGAACGCTCGTCCGGTGTCAGAAACCACTGGAAATGCACTTGCAGCGAAGGAAACGGGCCGAGCTCGAGGACTTCCGGTGCTCGTCCCAAGAAAACACGAGCGGGAATGCCCCGGACTCAGTTTTCTCGTCCTGGGGTAAAAAGCGGTCCCCCGACGGTTTCTTCCCTTTGCTCCGTATTGGTCATAAGTCTTTCGATCTTCGGGTCTCGTGCTCCGAGGACTTCAACCCACACTCCTGGCATGCTCCCTGACACGTTTTCCGGAGGTATAGGTCGGGAAGCGAGCTCGTTGGAGGGAGAACTGTGGTGCGACCCAAAACGGTCCAAAAGATGGCCGAAGCTTCCAACGAGTGGCGAACGCTCGTCCGGTGTCAGAAACCACTGGAAATGCACTTGCAGCGAAGGAAACGGGCCGAGCTCGAGGACTTCCGGTGCTCGTCCCAAGAAAACGCGAGCGGGAATGCCCCGGACTCAATTTTCTCGTCCTGGGGTAAAAAGCGGTCCCCCGACGGTTTCTTCCCTTTGCTCCGTATTGGTCATAAGTCTTTCGATCTTCGGGTCTCGTGCTCCGAGGACTTCAACCCACACTCCTGGCATGCTCCCTGACACGTTTTCCGGAGGTATAGGTCGGGAAGCGAGCTCGTTGGAGGGAGAACTGTGGTGCGACCCAAAACGGTCCAAAAGATGGCCGAAGCTTCCAACGAGTGGCGAACGCTCGTCCGGTGTCAGAAACCACTGGAAATGCACTTGCAGCAAAGGAAACGGGCCGAGCTCGAGGACTTCCGGTGGTCGTCCCAAGAAAACGCGAGCGGGAATGCCCCGGACTCAGTTTTCTCGTCCTGGGGTAAAAAGCGGTCCCCCGACGGTTTCTTCCCTTTGCTCCGTATTGGTCATAAGTCTTTCGATCTTCGGGTCTCGTGCTCCGAGGACTTCAACCCACACTCCTGGCATGCTCCCTGACACGTTTTCCGGAGGTATAGGTCGGGAAGCGAGCTCGTTGGAGGGAGAACTGTGGTGCGACCCAAAACGGTCCAAAAGATGGCCGAAGCTTCCAACGAGTGGCGAACGCTCGTCCGGTGTCAGAAACCACTGGAAATGCACTTGCAGCGAAGGAAACGGGCCGAGCTCGAGGACTTCCGGTGCTCGTCCCAAGAAAACGCGAGCGGGAATGCCCCGGACTCAATTTTCTCGTCCTGGGGTAAAAAGCGGTCCTCCGACGGTTTCTTCCCTTTGCTCCGTATTGGTCATAAGTCTTTCGATCTTCAGGGCTCGTGCTCCGAGGACTTCAACCCACACTCCTGGCATGCTCCCTGACACGTTTTCCGGAGGTATAGGTCGGGAAGCGAGCTCGTTGGAGGGAGAACTGTGGTGCGACCCAAAACGGTCCAAAAGATGGCCGAAGCTTCCAACGAGTGGCGAACGCTCGTCCGGTGTCAGAAACCACTGGAAATGCACTTGCAGCGAAGGAAACGGGCCGAGCTCGAGGACTTCCGGTGCTCGTCCCAAGAAAACGCGAGCGGGAATGCCCCGGACTCAGTTTTCTCGTCCTGGGGTAAAAAGCGGTCCCCCGACGGTTTCTTCCCTTTGCTCCGTATTGGTCATAAGTCTTTCGATCTTCGGGTCTCGTGCTCCGAGGACTTCAACCCACACTCCTGGCATGCTCCCTGACACGTTTTCCGGAGGTATAGGTCGGGAAGCGAGCTCGTTGGAGGGAGAACTGTGGTGCGACCCAAAACGGTCCAAAAGATGGCCGAAGCTTCCAACGAGTGGCGAACGCTCGTCCGGTGTCAGAAACCACTGGAAATGCACTTGCAGCGAAGGAAACGGGCCGAGCTCGAGGACTTCCGGTGCTCGTCCCAAGAAAACGCGAGCGGGAATGCCCCGGACTCAGTTTTCTCGTCCTGGGGTAAAAAGCGGTCCCCCGACGGTTTCTTCCCTTTGCTCCGTATTGGTCATAAGTCTTTCGATCTTCGGGTCTCGTGCTCCGAGGACTTCAACCCACACTCCTGGCATGCTCCCTGACACGTTTTCCGGAGGTATAGGTCGGGAAGCGAGCTCGTTGGAGGGAGAACTGTGGTGCGACCCAAAACGGTCCAAAAGATGGCCGAAGCTTCCAACGAGTGGCGAACGCTCGTCCGGTGTCAGAAACCACTGGAAATGCACTTGCAGCGAAGGAAACGGGCCGAGCTCGAGGACTTCCGGTGCTCGTCCCAAGAAAACGCGAGCGGGAATGCCCCGGACTCAGTTTTCTCGTCCTGGGGTAAAAAGCGGTCCTCCGACGGTTTCTTCCCTTTGCTCCGTATTGGTCATAAGTCTTTCGATCTTCGGGTCTCGTGCTCCGAGGACTTCAACCCACACTCCTGGCATGCTCCCTGACACGTTTTCCGGAGGTATAGGTCGGGAAGCGAGCTCGTTGGAGGGAGAACTGTGGTGCGACCAAAAACGGTCCAAAAGATGGCCGAAGCTTCCAACGAGTGGCGAACGCTCGTCCGGTGTCAGAAACCACTGGAAATGCACTTGCAGCGAAGGAAACGGGCCGAGCTCGAGGACTTCCGGTGCACATCCCAAGAAAACGCGAGCGGGAATGCCCCGGACTCAGTTTTCTCGTCCTGGGGTAAAAAGCGGTCCCCCGACGGTTTCTTCCCTTTGCTCCGTATTGGTCATAAGTCTTTCGATCTTCGGGTCTCGTGCTCCGAGGACTTCAACCCACACTTCTGGCATGCTCCCTGACACGTTTTCCGGAGGTATAGGTCGGGAAGCGAGCTCGTTGGAGGGAGAACTGTGGTGCGACCCAAAACGGTCCAAAAGATGGCCGAAGCTTCCAACGAGTGGCGAACGCTCGTCCGGTGTCAGAAACCACTGGAAATGCACTTGCAGCGAAGGAAACGGGCCGAGCTCGAGGACTTCCGGTGCTCGTCCCAAGAAAACGCGAGCGGGAATGCCCCGGACTCAGTTTATTCGTCCTGGGGTAAAAAGCGGTCCCCCGACGGTTTCTTCCCTTTGCTCCGTATTGGTCATAAGTCTTTCGATCTTCGGGTCTCGTGCTCCGAGGACTTCAACCCACACTCCTGGCATGCTCCCTGACACGTTTTCCGGAGGTATAGGTCGGGAAGCGAGCTCGTTGGAGGGAGAACTGTGGTGCGACCCAAAACGGTCCAAAAGATGGCCGAAGCTTCCAACGAGTGGCGAACGCTCGTCCGGTGTCAGAAACCACTGGAAATGCACTTGCAGCGAAGGAAACGGGCCGAGCTTGAGGACTTTCGGTGCTCGTCCCAAGAAAACGCGAGCGGGAATGCCCCGGACTCAGTTTTCTCGTCCTGGGGTAAAAAGCGGTCACCCGACGGTTTCTTCCCTTTGCTCCGTATTGGTCATAAGTCTTTCGATCTTCGGGTCTCGTGCTCCGAGGACTTCAACCCACACTCCTGGCATCCTCCCTGACACGTTTTCCGGAGGTATAGGTCGGGAAGCGAGCTCGTTGGAGGGAGAACTGTGGTGCGACCCAAAACGGTCCAAAAGATGGCCGAAGCTTCCAACGAGTGGCGAACGCTCGTCCGGTGTCAGAAACCACTGGAAATGCACTTGCAGCGAAGGAAACGGGCCGAGCTCGAGGACTTCCGGTGCTCGTCCCAAGAAAACGCGAGCGGGAATGCCCCGGACTCAGTTTTCTCGTCCTGGGGTAAAAAGCGGTCCCCCGACGGTTTCTTCCCTTTGCTCCGTATTGGTCATAAGTCTTTCGATCTTCGGGTCTCGTGCTCCGAGGACTTCAACCCACACTCCTGGCATGCTCCCTGACACGTTTTCCGGAGGTATAGGTCGGGAAGCGAGCTCGTTGGAGGGAGAACTGTGGTGCGACCCAAAACGGTCCAAAAGATGGCCGAAGCTTCCAACGAGTGGCGAACGCTCGTCCGGTGTCAGAAACCACTGGAAATGCACTTGCAGCGAAGGAAACGGGCCGAGCTCGAGGACTTCCGGTGCTCGTCCCAAGAAAACGCGAGCGGGAATGCCCCGGACTCAGTTTTCTCGTCCTGGGGTAAAAAGCGGTCCCCCGACGGTTTCTTCCCTTTGCTCCGTATTGGTCATAAGTCTTTCGATCTTCGGGTCTCGTGCTCCGAGGACTTCAACCCACACTCCTGGCATGCTCCCTGACACGTTTTCCGGAGGTATAGGTCGGGAAGCGAGCTCGTTGGAGGGAGAACTGTGGTGCGACCCAAAACGGTCCAAAAGATGGCCGAAGCTTCCAACGAGTGGCGAACGCTCGTCCGGTGTCAGAAACCACTGGAAATGCACTTGTAGCGAAGGAAACGGGCCGAGCTCGAGGACTTCCGGTGCTCGTCCCAAGAAAACGCGAGCGGGAATGCCCCGGACTCAGTTTTCTCGTCCTGGGGTAAAAAGCGGTCCCCCGACGGTTTCTTCCCTTTGCTCCGTATTGGTCATAAGTCTTTCGATCTTCGGGTCTCGTGCTCCGAGGACTTCAACCCACACTCCTGGCATGCTCCCTGACACGTTTTCCGGAGGTATAGGTCGGGAAGCGAGCTCGTTGGAGGGAGAACTGTGGTGCGACCCAAAACGGTCCAAAAGATGGCCGAAGCTTCCAACGAGTGGCGAACGCTCGTCCGGTGTCAGAAACCACTGGAAATGCACTTGCAGCGAAGGAAACGGGCCGAGCTCGAGGACTTCCGGTGCTCGTCCCAAGAAAACGCGGGCGGGAATGCCCCGGACTCAGTTTTCTCGTCCTGGGGTAAAAAGCGGTCCCCCGACGGTTTCTTCCCTTTGCTCCGTATTGGTCATAAGTCTTTCGATCTTCGGGTCTCGTGCTCCGAGGACTTCAACCCACACTCCTGGCATGCTCCCTGACACGTTTTCCGGAGGTATAGGTCGGGAAGCGAGCTCGTTGGAGGGAGAACTGTGGTGCGACCCAAAACGGTCCAAAAGATGGCCGAAGCTTCCAACGAGTGGCGAACGCTCGTCCGGTGTCAGAAACCACTGGAAATGCACTTGCAGCGAAGGAAACGGGCCGAGCTCGAGGACTTCTGGTGCTCGTCCCAAGAAAACGCGGGCGGGAATGCCCCGGACTCAGTTTTCTCGTCCTAGGGTAAAAAGCGGTCCCCCGACGGTTTCTTCCCTTTGCTCCGTATTGGTCATAAGTCTTTCGATCTTCGGGTCTCGTGCTCCGAGGACTTCAACCCACACTCCTGGCATGCTCCCTGACACGTTTTCCGGAGGTATAGGTCGGGAAGCGAGCTCGTTGGAGGGAGAACTGTGGTGCGACCCAAAACGGTCCAAAAGATGGCCGAAGCTTCCAACGAGTGGCGAACGCTCGTCCGGTGTCAGAAACCACTGGAAATGCACTTGCAGCGAAGGAAACGGGCCGAGCTCGAGGACTTCCGGTGCTCGTCCCAAGAAAACGCGGGCGGGAATGCCCCGGACTCAGTTTTCTCGTCCTGGGGTAAAAAGCGGTCCCCCGACGGTTTCTTCCCTTTGCTCCGTATTGGTCATAAGTCTTTCGATCTTCGGGTCTCGTGCTCCGAGGACTTCAACCCACACTCCTGGCATGCTCCCTGACACGTTTTCCGGAGGTATAGGTCGGGAAGCGAGCTCGTTGGAGGGAGAACTGTGGTGCGACCCAAAACGGTCCAAAAGATGGCCGAAGCTTCCAACGAGTGGCGAACGCTCGTCCGGTGTCAGAAACCACTGGAAATGCACTTGCAGCGAAGGAAACGGGCCGAGCTCGAGGACTTCCGGTGCTCGTCCCAAGAAAACGCGGGCGGGAATGCCCCGGACTCAGTTTTCTCGTCCTGGGGTAAAAAGCGGTCCCCCGACGGTTTCTTCCCTTTGCTCCGTATTGGTCATAAGTCTTTCGATCTTCGGGTCTCGTGCTCCGAGGACGTTAACCCACACTCCTGGCATGCTCCCTGACACGTTTTCCGGAGGTATAGGTCGGGAAGCGAGCTCGTTGGAGGGAGAACTGTGGTGCGACCTAAAACGGTCCAAAAGATGGCCGAAGCTTCCAACGAGTGGCGAACGCTCGTCCGGTGTCAGAAACCACTGGAAATGCACTTGCAGCGAAGGAAACGGGCCGAGCTCGAGGACTTCCGGTGCTCGTCCCAAGAAAACGCGAGCGGGAATGCCCCGGACTCAGTTTTCTCGTCCTGGGGTAAAAAGCAGTCCCCCGACGGTTTCTTCCCTTTGCTCCGTATTGGTCATAAGTCTTTCGATCTTCGGGTCTCGTGCTCCGAGGACTTCAACCCACACTCCTGGCATGCTCCCTGACACGTTTTCCGGAGGTATAGGTCGGGAAGCGAGCTCGTTGGAGGGAGAACTGTGGTGCGACCCAAAACGGTCCAAAAGATGGCCGAAGCTTCCAACGAGTGGCGAACGCTCGTCCGGTGTCAGAAACCACTGGAAATGCACTTGCAGCGAAGGAAACGGGCCGAGCTCGAGGACTTCCGGTGCTCGTCCCAAGAAAACGCGGGCGGGAATGCCCCGGACTCAGTTTTCTCGTCCTGGGGTAAAAAGCGGTCCCCCGACGGTTTCTTCCCTTTGCTCCGTATTGGTCATAAGTCTTTCGATCTTCGGGTCTCGTGCTCCGAGGACTTTAACCCACACTCCTGGCATGCTCCCTGACACGTTTTCCGGAGGTATAGGTCGGGAAGCGAGCTCGTTGGAGGGAGAACTGTGGTGCGACCCAAAACGGTCCAAAAGATGGCCGAAGCTTCCAACGAGTGGCGAACGCTCGTCCGGTGTCAGAAACCACTGAAAATGCACTTGCAGCGAAGGAAACGGGCCGAGCTCGAGGACTTCCGGTGCTCGTCCCAAGAAAACGCGGGCGGGAATGCCCCGGACTCAGTTTTCTCGTCCTGGGGTAAAAAGCGGTCCCCCGACGGTTTCTTCCCTTTGCTCCGTATTGGTCATAAGTCTTTCGATCTTCGGGTCTCGTGCTCCGAGGACTTCAACCCACACTCCTGGCATGCTCCCTGACACGTTTTCCGGAGGTATAGGTCGGGAAGCGAGCTCGTTGGAGGGAGAACTGTGGTGCGACCCAAAACGGTCCAAAAGATGGCCGAAGCTTCCAACGAGTGGCGAACGCTCGTCCGGTGTCAGAAACCACTGGAAATGCACTTGCAGCGAAGGAAACGGGCCGAGCTCGAGGACTTCCGGTGCTCGTCCCAAGAAAACGCGGGCGGGAATGCCCCGGACTCAGTTTTCTCGTCCTGGGGTAAAAAGCGGTCCCCCGACGGTTTCTTCCCTTTGCTCCGTATTGGTCATAAGTCTTTCGATCTTCGGGTCTCGTGCTCCGAGGACGTTAACCCACACTCCTGGCATGCTCCCTGACACGTTTTCCGGAGGTATAGGTCGGGAAGCGAGCTCGTTGGAGGGAGAACTGTGGTGCGACCCAAAACGGTCCAAAAGATGGCCGAAGCTTCCAACGAGTGGCGAACGCTCGTCCGGTGTCAGAAACCACTGGAAATGCACTTGCAGCGAAGGAAACGGGCCGAGCTCGAGGACTTCCGGTGCTCGTCCCAAGAAAACGCGAGCGGGAATGCCCCGGACTCAGTTTTCTCGTCCTGGGGTAAAAAGCAGTCCCCCGACGGTTTCTTCCCTTTGCTCCGTATTGGTCATAAGTCTTTCGATCTTCGGGTCTCGTGCTCCGAGGACTTCAACCCACACTCCTGGCATGCTCCCTGACACGTTTTCCGGAGGTATAGGTCGGGAAGCGAGCTCGTTGGAGGGAGAACTGTGGTGCGACCCAAAACGGTCCAAAAGATGGCCGAAGCTTCCAACGAGTGGCGAACGCTCGTCCGGTGTCAGAAACCACTGGAAATGCACTTGCAGCGAAGGAAACGGGCCGAGCTCGAGGACTTCCGGTGCTCGTCCCAAGAAAACGCGAGCGGGAATGCCCCGGACTCAGTTTTCTCGTCCTGGGGTAAAAAGCGGTCCCCCGACGGTTTCTTCCCTTTGCTCCGTATTGGTCATAAGTCTTTCGATCTTCGGGTCTCGTGCTCCGAGGACTTCAACCCACACTCCTGGCATGCTCCCTGACACGTTTTCCGGAGGTATAGGTCGGGAAGCGAGCACGTTGGAGGGAGAACTGTGGTGCGACCCAAAACTGTCCAAAAGATGGCCGAAGCTTCCAACGAGTGGCGAACGCTCGTCCGGTGTCAGAAACCACTGGAAATGCACTTGCAGCGAAGGAAACGGGCCGAGCTCGAGGACTTCCGGTGCTCGTCCCAAGAAAACGCGGGCGGGAATGCCCCGGACTCAGTTTTCTCGTCCTGGGGTAAAAAGCGGTCCCCCGACGGTTTCTTCCCTTTGCTCCGTATTGGTCATAAGTCTTTCGATCTTCGGGTCTCGTGCTCCGAGGACTTCAACCCACACTCCTGGCATGCTCCCTGACACGTTTTCCGGAGGTATAGGTCGGGAAGCGAGCTCGTTGGAGGGAGAACTGTGGTGCGACCCAAAACGGTCCAAAAGATGGCCGAAGCTTCCAACGAGTGGCGAACGCTCGTCCGGTGTCAGAAACCACTGGAAATGCACTTGCAGCGAAGGAAACGGGCCGAGCTCGAGGACTTCCGGTGCTCGTCCCAAGAAAACGCGGGCGGGAATGCCCCGGACTCAGTTTTCTCGTCCTGGGGTAAAAAGCGGTCCCCCGACGGTTTCTTCCCTTTGCTCCGTATTGGTCATAAGTCTTTCGATCTTCGGGTCTCGTGCTCCGAGGACGTTAACCCACACTCCTGGCATGCTCCCTGACACGTTTTCCGGAGGTATAGGTCGGGAAGCGAGCTCGTTGGAGGGAGAACTGTGGTGCGACCCAAAACGGCCAAAAGATGGCCGAAGCTTCCAACGAGTGGCGAACGCTCGTCCGGTGTCAGAAACCACTGGAAATGCACTTGCAGCGAAGGAAACGGGCCGAGCTCGAGGACTTCCGGTGCTCGTCCCAAGAAAACGCGAGCGGGAATGCCCCGGACTCAGTTTTCTCGTCCTGGGGTAAAAAGCAGTCCCCCGACGGTTTCTTCCCTTTGCTCCGTATTGGTCATAAGTCTTTCGATCTTCGGGTCTCGTGCTCCGAGGACTTCAACCCACACTCCTGGCATGCTCCCTGACACGTTTTCCGGAGGTATAGGTCGGGAAGCGAGCTCGTTGGAGGGAGAACTGTGGTGCGACCCAAAACGGTCCAAAAGATGGCCGAAGCTTCCAACGAGTGGCGAACGCTCGTCCGGTGTCAGAAACCACTGGAAATGCACTTGCAGCGAAGGAAACGGGCCGAGCTCGAGGACTTCCGGTGCTCGTCCCAAGAAAACGCGAGCGGGAATGCCCCGGACTCAGTTTTCTCGTCCTGGGGTAAAAAGCGGTCCCCCGACGGTTTCTTCCCTTTGCTCCGTATTGGTCATAAGTCTTTCGATCTTCGGGTCTCGTGCTCCGAGGACTTCAACCCACACTCCTGGCATGCTCCCTGACACGTTTTCCGGAGGTATAGGTCGGGAAGCGAGCACGTTGGAGGGAGAACTGTGGTGCGACCCAAAACTGTCCAAAAGATGGCCGAAGCTTCCAACGAGTGGCGAACGCTCGTCCGGTGTCAGAAACCACTGGAAATGCACTTGCAGCGAAGGAAACGGGCCGAGCTCGAGGACTTCCGGTGCTCGTCCCAAGAAAACGCGAGCGGGAATGCCCCGGACTCAGTTTTCTCGTCCTGGGGTAAAAAGCGGTCCCCCGACGGTTTCTTCCCTTTGCTCCGTATTGGTCATAAGTCTTTCGATCTTCGGGTCTCGTGCTCCGAGGACTTCAACCCACACTCCTGGCATGCTCCCTGACACGTTTTCCGGAGGTATAGGTCGGGAAGCGAGCTCGTTGGAGGGAGAACTGTGGTGCGACCCAAAACGGTCCAAAAGATGGCCGAAGCTTCCAACGAGTGGCGAACGCTCGTCCGGTGTCAGAAACCACTGGAAATGCACTTGCAGCGAAGGAAACGGGCCGAGCTCGAGGACTTCCGGTGCTCGTCCCAAGAAAACGCGAGCGGGAATGTCCCGGACTCAATTTTCTCGTCCTGGGGTAAAAAGCGGTCCCCCGACGGTTTCTTCCCTTTGCTCCGTATTGGTCATAAGTCTTTCGATCTTCGGGTCTCGTGCTCCGAGGACTTCAACCCACACTCCTGGCATGCTCCCTGACACGTTTTCCGGAGGTATAGGTCGGGAAGCGAGCTCGTTGGAGGGAGAACTGTGGTGCGACCCAAAACGGTCCAAAAGATGGCCGAAGCTTCCAACGAGTGGCGAACGCTCGTCCGGTGTCAGAAACCACTGGAAATGCACTTGCAGCGAAGGAAACGGGCCGAGCTCGAGGACTTCCGGTGCTCGTCCCAAGAAAACGCGAGCGGGAATGCCCCGGACTCAGTTTTCTCGTCCTGGGGTAAAAAGCGGTCCCCCGACGGTTTCTTCCCTTTGCTCCGTATTGGTCATAAGTCTTTCGATCTTCGGGTCTCGTGCTCCGAGGACTTCAACCCACACTCCTGGCATGCTCCCTGACACGTTTTCCGGAGGTATAGGTCGGGAAGCGAGCTCGTTGGAGGGAGAACTGTGGTGCGACCCAAAACGGTCCAAAAGATGGCCGAAGCTTCCAACGAGTGGCGAACGCTCGTCCGGTGTCAGAAACCACTGGAAATGCACTTGTAGCGAAGGAAACGGGCCGAGCTCGAGGACTTCCGGTGCTCGTCCCAAGAAAACGCGAGCGGGAATGCCCCGGACTCAGTTTTTCTCGTCCTGGGGTAAAAAGCGGTCCCCCGACGGTTTCTTCCCTTTGCTCCGTATTGGTCATAAGTATCTTCGGGTCTCGTGCTCCGAGGACTTCAACCCACACTCCTGGCATGCTCCCTGACACGTTTTCCGGAGGTATAGGTCGGGAAGCGAGCTCGTTGGAGGGAGAACTGTGGTGCGACCCAAAACGGTCCAAAAGATGGCCGAAGCTTCCAACGAGTGGCGAACGCTCGTCCGGTGTCAGAAACCACTGGAAATGCACTTGCAGCGAAGGAAACGGGCCGAGCTCGAGGACTTCCGGTGCTCGTCCCAAGAAAACGCGAGCGGGAATGCCCCGGACTCAGTTTTCTCGTCCTGGGGTAAAAAGCGGTCCCCCCGACGGTTTTCTTCCCTTTGCTCCGTATTGGTCATAAGTCTTTCGATCTTCGGGTCTCGTGCTCCGAGGACTTCAACCCACACTCCTGGCATGCTCCCTGACACGTTTTTCCGGAGGTATAGGTCGGGAAGCGAGCTCGTTGGAGGGAGAACTGTGGTGCGACCCAAAACGGTCCAAAAGATGGCCGAAGCTTCCAACGAGTGGCGAACGCTCGTCCGGTGTCAGAAACCACTGGAAATGCACTTGCAGCGAAGGAAACGGGCCGAGCTCGAGGACTTCCGGTGCTCGTCCCAAGAAAACGCGGGCGGGAATGCCCCGGACTCAGTTTTCTCGTCCTGGGGTAAAAAGCGGTCCCCCGACGGTTTCTTCCCTTTGCTCCGTATTGGTCATAAGTCTTTCGATCTTCGGGTCTCGTGCTCCGAGGACTTCAACCCACACTCCTGGCATGCTCCCTGACACGTTTTCCGGAAGTATAGGTCGGGAAGCGAGCTCGTTGGAGGGAGAACTGTGGTGCGACCCAAAACGGTCCAAAAGATGGCCGAAGCTTCCAACGAGTGGCGAACGCTCGTCCGGTGTCAGAAACCACTGGAAATGCACTTGCAGCGAAGGAAACGGGCCGAGCTCGAGGACTTCTGGTGCTCGTCCCCAAGAAAACGCGGGCGGGAATGCCCCGGACTCAGTTTTCTCGTCCTGGGGTAAAAAGCGGTCCCCCGACGGTTTCTTCCCTTTGCTCCGTATTGGTCATAAGTCTTTCGATCTTCGGGTCTCGTGCTCCGAGGACTTCAACCCACACTCCTGGCATGCTCCCTGACACGTTTTCCGGAGGTATAGGTCGGGAAGCGAGCTCGTTGGAGGGAGAACTGTGGTGCGACCCAAAACGGTCCAAAAGATGGCCGAAGCTTCCAACGAGTGGCGAACGCTCGTCCGGTGTCAGAAACCACTGGAAATGCACTTGCAGCGAAGGAAACGGGCCGAGCTCGAGGACTTCCGGTGCTCGTCCCAAGAAAACGCGGGCGGGAATGCCCCGGACTCAGTTTTCCTCGTCCTGGGGTAAAAAGCGGTCCCCCCGACGGTTTCTTCCCTTTGCTCCGTATTGGTCATAAGTCTTTCGATCTTCGGGTCTCGTGCTCCGAGGACCTCAACCCACACTCCTGGCATGCTCCCTGACACGTTTTCCGGAGGTATAGGTCGGGAAGCGAGCTCGTTGGAGGGAGAACTGTGGTGCGACCCAAAACGGTCCAAAAGATGGCCGAAGCTTCCAACGAGTGGCGAACGCTCGTCCGGTGTCAGAAACCACTGGAAATGCACTTGCAGCGAAGGAAACGGGCCGAGCTCGAGGACTTCCGGTGCTCGTCCCAAGAAAACGCGGGCGGGAATGCCCCGGACTCAGTTTTCCTCGTCCTGGGGTAAAAAGCGGTCCCCCGACGGTTTCTTCCCTTTGCTCCGTATTGGTCATAAGTCTTTCGATCTTCGGGTCTCGTGCTCCGAGGACTTCAACCCACACTCCTGGCATGCTCCCTGACACGTTTTCCGGAGGTATAGGTCGGGAAGCGAGCTCGTTGGAGGGAGAACTGTGGTGCGACCCAAAACGGTCCAAAAGATGGCCGAAGCTTCCAACGAGTGGCGAACGCTCGTCCGGTGTCAGAAACCACTGGAAATGCACTTGCAGCGAAGGAAACGGGCCGAGCTCGAGGACTTCCGGTGCTCGTCCCAAGAAAACGCGGGCGGGAATGCCCCGGACTCAGTTTTCTCGTCCTGGGGTAAAAAGCGGTCCCCCGACGGTTTCTTCCCTTTGCTCCGTATTGGTCATAAGTCTTTCGATCTTCGGGTCTCGTGCTCCGAGGACGTTAACCCACACTCCTGGCATGCTCCCTGACACGTTTTCCGGAGGTATAGGTCGGGAAGCGAGCTCGTTGGAGGGAGAACTGTGGTGCGACCCAAAACGGTCCAAAAGATGGCCGAAGCTTCCAACGAGTGGCGAACGCTCGTCCGGTGTCAGAAACCACTGGAAATGCACTTGCAGCGAAGGAAACGGGCCGAGCTCGAGGACTTCCGGTGCTCGTCCCAAGAAAACGCGAGCGGGAATGCCCCGGACTCAGTTTTCTCGTCCTGGGGTAAAAAGCAGTCCCCCGACGGTTTCTTCCCTTTGCTCCGTATTGGTCATAAGTCTTTCGATCTTCGGGTCTCGTGCTCCGAGGACTTCAACCCACACTCCTGGCATGCTCCCTGACACGTTTTCCGGAGGTATAGGTCGGGAAGCGAGCTCGTTGGAGGGAGAACTGTGGTGCGACCCAAAACGGTCCAAAAGATGGCCGAAGCTTCCAACGAGTGGCGAACGCTCGTCCGGTGTCAGAAACCACTGGAAATGCACTTGCAGCGAAGGAAACGGGCCGAGCTCGAGGACTTCCGGTGCTCGTCCCAAGAAAACGCGAGCGGGAATGCCCCGGACTCAGTTTTCTCGTCCTGGGGTAAAAAGCGGTCCCCCGACGGTTTCTTCCCTTTGCTCCGTATTGGTCATAAGTCTTTCGATCTTCGGGTCTCGTGCTCCGAGGACTTCAACCCACACTCCTGGCATGCTCCCTGACACGTTTTCCGGAGGTATAGGTCGGGAAGCGAGCACGTTGGAGGGAGAACTGTGGTGCGACCCAAAACTGTCCAAAAGATGGCCGAAGCTTCCAACGAGTGGCGAACGCTCGTCCGGTGTCAGAAACCACTGGAAATGCACTTGCAGCGAAGGAAACGGGCCGAGCTCGAGGACTTCCGGTGCTCGTCCCAAGAAAACGCGAGCGGGAATGCCCCGGACTCAGTTTTCTCGTCCTGGGGTAAAAAGCGGTCCCCCGACGGTTTCTTCCCTTTGCTCCGTATTGGTCATAAGTCTTTCGATCTTCGGGTCTCGTGCTCCGAGGACTTCAACCCACACTCCTGGCATGCTCCCTGACACGTTTTCCGGAGGTATAGGTCGGGAAGCGAGCTCGTTGGAGGGAGAACTGTGGTGCGACCCAAAACGGTCCAAAAGATGGCCGAAGCTTCCAACGAGTGGCGAACGCTCGTCCGGTGTCAGAAACCACTGGAAATGCACTTGCAGTGAAGGAAACGGGCCGAGCTCGAGGACTTCCGGTGCTCGTCCCAAGAAAACGCGAGCGGGAATGTCCCGGACTCAATTTTCTCGTCCTGGGTAAAAAGCGGTCCCCCGACGGTTTCTTCCCTTTGCTCCGTATTGGTCATAAGTCTTTCGATCTTCGGGTCTCGTGCTCCGAGGACTTCAACCCACACTCCTGGCATGCTCCCTGACACGTTTTCCGGAGGTATAGGTCGGGAAGCGAGCTCGTTGGAGGGAGAACTGTGGTGCGACCCAAAACGGTCCAAAAGATGGCCGAAGCTTCCAACGAGTGGCGAACGCTCGTCCGGTGTCAGAAACCACTGGAAATGCACTTGCAGCGAAGGAAACGGGCCGAGCTCGAGGACTTCCGGTGCTCGTCCCAAGAAAACGCGAGCGGGAATGCCCCGGACTCAGTTTTCTCGTCCTGGGGTAAAAAGCGGTCCCCCGACGGTTTCTTCCCTTTGCTCCGTATTGGTCATAAGTCTTTCGATCTTCGGGTCTCGTGCTCCGAGGACTTCAACCCACATTCCTGGCATGCTCCCTGACACGTTTTCCGGAGGTATAGGTCGGGAAGCGAGCTCGTTGGAGGGAGAACTGTGGTGCGACCCAAAACGGTCCAAAAGATGGCCGAAGCTTCCAACGAGTGGCGAACGCTCGTCCGGTGTCAGAAACCACTGGAAATGCACTTGCAGCGAAGGAAACGGGCCGAGCTCGAGGACTTCCGGTGCTCGTCCCAAGAAAACGCGAGCGGGAATGCCCCGGACTCAGTTTTCTCGTCCTGGGGTAAAAAGCGGTCCCCCGACGGTTTCTTCCCTTTGCTCCGTATTGGTCATAAGTCTTTCGATCTTCGGGTCTCGTGCTCCGAGGACTTCAACCCACACTCCTGGCATGCTCCCTGACACGTTTTCCGGAGGTATAGGTCGGGAAGCGAGCTCGTTGGAGGGAGAACTGTGGTGCGACCCAAAACGGTCCAAAAGATGGCCGAAGCTTCCAACGAGTGGCGAACGCTCGTCCGGTGTCAGAAACCACTGGAAATGCACTTGCAGCGAAGGAAACGGGCCGAGCTCGAGGACTTCCGGTGCTCGTCCCAAGAAAACGCGAGCGGGAATGCCCCGGACACAGTTTTCTCGTCCTGGGGTAAAAAGCGGTCCCCCCGACGGTTTCTTCCCTTTGCTCCGTATTGGTCATAAGTCTTTCGATCTTCGGGTCTCGTGCTCCGAGGACTTCAACCCACACTCCTGGCATGCTCCCTGACACGTTTTCCGGAGGTATAGGTCGGGAAGCGAGCTCGTTGGAGGGAGAACTGTGGTGCGACCCAAAACGGTCCAAAAGATGGCCGAAGCTTCCAACGAGTGGCGAACGCTCGTCCGGTGTCAGAAACCACTGGAAATGCACTTGCAGCGAAGGAAACGGGCCGAGCTCGAGGACTTCCGGTGCTCGTCCCAAGAAAACGCGGGCGGGAATGCCCCGGACTCAGTTTTCTCGTCCTGGGGTAAAAAGCGGTCCCCCGACGGTTTCTTCCCTTTGCTCCGTATTGGTCATAAGTGTTTCGATCTTCGGGTCTCGTGCTCCGAGGACGTTAACCCACACTCCTGGCATGCTCCCTGACACGTTTTCCGGAGGTATAGGTCGGGAAGCGAGCTCGTTGGAGGGAGAACTGTGGTGCGACCCAAAACGGTCCAAAAGATGGCCGAAGCTTCCAACGAGTGGCGAACGCTCGTCCGGTGTCAGAAACCACTGGAAATGCACTTGCAGCGAAGGAAACGGGCCGACCTCGAGGACTTCCGGTGCTCGTCCCAAGAAAACGCGAGCGGGAATGCCCCGGACTCAGTTTTCTCGTCCTGGGGTAAAAAGCGGTCCCCCGACGGTTTCTTCCCTTTGCTCCGTATTGGTCATAAGTCTTTCGATCTTCGGGTCTCGTGCTCCGAGGACTTCAACCCACACTCCTGGCATGCTCCCTGACACGATTTCCGGAGGTATAGGTCGGGAAGCGAGCTCGTTGGAGGGAGAACTGTGGTGCGACCCAAAACGGTCCAAAAGATGGCCGAAGCTTCCAACGAGTGGCGAACGCTCGTCCGGTGTCAGAAACCACTGGAAATGCACTTGCAGCGAAGGAAACGGGCCGAGCTCGAGGACTTCCGGTGCTCGTCCCAAGAAAACGCGAGCGGGAATGCCCCGGACTCAGTTTTCTCGTCCTGGGGTAAAAAGCGGTCCCCCGACGGTTTCTTCCCTTTGCTCCGTATTGGTCATAAGTCTTTCGATCTTCGGGTCTCGTGCTCCGAGGACTTCAACCCACACTCCTGGCATGCTCCCTGACACGTTTTCCGGAGGTATAGGTCGGGAAGCGAGCACGTTGGAGGGAGAACTGTGGTGCGACCCAAAACGGTCCAAAAGATGGCCGAAGCTTCCAACGAGTGGCGAACGCTCGTCCGGTGTCAGAAACCACTGGAAATGCACTTGCAGCGAAGGAAACGGGCCGAGCTCGAGGACTTCCGGTGCTCGTCCCAAGAAAACGCGAGCGGGAATGCCCCGGACTCAGTTTTCTCGTCCTGGGGTAAAAAGCGGTCCCCCGACGGTTTCTTCCCTTTGCTCCGTATTGGTCATAAGTCTTTCGATCTTCGGGTCTCGTGCTCCGAGGACTTCAACCCACACTCCTGGCATGCTCCCTGACACGTTTTCCGGAGGTATAGGTCGGGAAGCGAGCTCGTTGGAGGGAGAACTGTGGTGCGACCCAAAACGGTCCAAAAGATGGCCGAAGCTTCCAACGAGTGGCGAACGCTCGTCCGGTGTCAGAAACCACTGGAAATGCACTTGCAGCGAAGGAAACGGGCCGAGCTCGAGGACTTCCGGTGCTCGTCCCAAGAAAACGCGAGCGGGAAGGCCCCGGACTCAGTTTTCTCGTCCTGGGGTAAAAAGCGGTCCCCCGACGGTTTCTTCCCTTTGCTCCGTATTGGTCATAAGTCTTTCGATCTTCGGGTCTCACGCTCCAAGGACTTCAACCCACACTCCTGGCATGCTCCCTGACACGTTTTCCGGAGGTATAGGTCGGGAAGCGAGCACGTTGGAGGGAGAACTGTGGTGCGACCCAAAACGGTCCAAAAGATGGCCGAAGCTTCCAACGAGTGGCGAACGCTCGTCCGGTGTCAGAAACCACTGGAAATGCACTTGCAGCGAAGGAAACGGGCCGAGCTCGAGGACTTCCGGTGCTCGTCCCAAGAAAACGCGAGCGGGAATGCCCCGGACTCAGTTTTCTCGTCCTGGGGTAAAAAGCGGTCCCCCGACGGTTTCTTCCCTTTGCTCCGTATTGGTCATAAGTCTTTCGATCTTCGGGTCTCGTGCTCCGAGGACTTCAACCCACACTCCTGGCATGCTCCCTGACACGTTTTCCGGAGGTATAGGTCGGGAAGCGAGCTCGTTGGAGGGAGAACTGTGGTGCGACCCAAAACGGTCCAAAAGATGGCCGAAGCTTCCAACGAGTGGCGAACGCTCGTCCGGTGTCAGAAACCACTGGAAATGCACTTGCAGCGAAGGAAACGGGCCGAGCTCGAGGACTTCCGGTGCTCGTCCCAAGAAAACGCGAGCGGGAATGCCCCGGACTCAGTTTTCTCGTCCTGGGGTAAAAAGCGGTCCCCCGACGGTTTCTTCCCTTTGCTCCGTATTGGTCATAAGTCTTTCGATCTTCGGGTCTCGTGCTCCGAGGACTTCAACCCACACTCCTGGCATGCTCCCTGACACGTTTTCCGGAGGTATAGGTCGGGAAGCGAGCTCGTTGGAGGGAGAACTGTGGTGCGACCCAAAACGGTCCAAAAGATGGCCGAAGCTTCCAACGAGTGGCGAACGCTCGTCCGGTGTCAGAAACCACTGGAAATGCACTTGCAGCGAAGGAAACGGGCCGAGCTCGAGGACTTCCGGTGCTCGTCCCAAGAAAACGCGAGCGGGAATGCCCCGGACTCAGTTTTCTCGTCCTGGGGTAAAAAGCGGTCCCCCGACGGTTTCTTCCCTTTGCTCCGTATTGGTCATAAGTCTTTCGATCTTCGGGTCTCGTGCTCCGAGGACTTCAACCCACACTCCTGGCATGCTCCCTGACACGTTTTCCGGAGGTATAGGTCGGGAAGCGAGCTCGTTGGAGGGAGAACTGTGGTGCGACCCAAAACGGTCCAAAAGATGGCCGAAGCTTCCAACGAGTGGCGAACGCTCGTCCGGTGTCAGAAACCACTGGAAATGCACTTGCAGCGAAGGAAACGGGCCGAGCTCGAGGACTTCCGGTGCTCGTCCCAAGAAAACGCGAGCGGGAATGCCCCGGACTCAGTTTTCTCGTCCTGGGGTAAAAAGCGGTCCCCCGACGGTTTCTTCCCTTTGCTCCGTATTGGTCATAAGTCTTTCGATCTTCGGGTCTCGTGCTCCGAGGACTTCAACCCACACTCCTGGCATGCTCCCTGACACGTTTTCCGGAGGTATAGGTCGGGAAGCGAGCTCGTTGGAGGGAGAACTGTGGTGCGACCCAAAACGGTCCAAAAGATGGCCGAAGCTTCCAACGAGTGGCGAACGCTCGTCCGGTGTCAGAAACCACTGGAAATGCACTTGCAGCGAAGGAAACGGGCCGAGCTCGAGGACTTCCGGTGCTCGTCCCAAGAAAACGCGAGCGGGAATGCCCCGGACTCAGTTTTCTCGTCCTGGGGTAAAAAGCGGTCCCCCGACGGTTTCTTCCCTTTGCTCCGTATTGGTCATAAGTCTTTAGATCTTCGGGTCTCGTGCTCCGAGGACTTCAACCCACACTCCTGGCATGCTCCCTGACACGTTTTCCGGAGGTATAGGTCGGGAAGCGAGCTCGTTGGAGGGAGAACTGTGGTGCGACCCAAAACGGTCCAAAAGATGGCCGAAGCTTCCAACGAGTGGCGAACGCTCGTCCGGTGTCAGAAACCACTGGAAATGCACTTGCAGCGAAGGAAACGGGCCGAGCTCGAGGACTTCCGGTGCTCGTCCCAAGAAAACGCGGGCGGGAATGCCCCGGACTCAGTTTTCTCGTCCTGGGGTAAAAAGCGGTCCCCCGACGGTTTCTTCCCTTTTCTCCGTATTGGTCATAAGTCTTTCGATCTTCGGGTCTCGTGCTCCGAGGACTTCAACCCACACTCCTGGCATGCTCCCTGACACGTTTTCCGGAGGTATAGGTCGGGAAGCGAGCTCGTTGGAGGGAGAACTGTGGTGCGACCCAAAACGGTCCAAAAGATGGCCGAAGCTTCCAACGAGTGGCGAACGCTCGTCCGGTGTCAGAAACCACTGGAAATGCACTTGCAGCGAAGGAAACGGGCCGAGCTCGAGGACTTCCGGTGCTCGTCCCAAGAAAACGCGAGCGGGAATGCCCCGGACTCAGTTTTCTCGTCCTGGGGTAAAAAGCGGTCCCCCGACGGTTTCTTCCCTTTGCTCCGTATTGGTCATAAGTCTTTCGATCTTCGGGTCTCGTGCTCCGAGGACTTCAACCCACACTCCTGGCCTGCTCCCTGACACGTTTTCCGGAGGTATAGGTCGGGAAGCGAGCTCGTTGGAGGGAGAACTGTGGTGCGACCCAAAACGGTCCAAAAGATGGCCGAAGCTTCCAACGAGTGGCGAACGCTCGTCCGGTGTCAGAAACCACTGGAAATGCACTTGCAGCGAAGGAAACGGGCCGAGCTCGAGGACTTCCGGTGCTCGTCCCAAGAAAACGCGAGCGGGAATGCCCCGGACTCAGTTTTCTCGTCCTGGGGTAAAAAGCGGTCCCCCGACGGTTTCTTCCCTTTGCTCCGTATTGGTCATAAGTCTTTCGATCTTCGGGTCTCGTGCTCCGAGGACTTCAACCCACACTCCTGGCCTGCTCCCTGACACGTTTTCCGGAGGTATAGGTCGGGAAGCGAGCTCGTTGGAGGGAGAACTGTGGTGCGACCCAAAACGGTCCAAAAGATGGCCGAAGCTTCCAACGAGTGGCGAACGCTCGTCCGGTGTCAGAAACCACTGGAAATGCACTTGCAGCGAAGGAAACGGGCCGAGCTCGAGGACTTCCGGTGCTCGTCCCAAGAAAACGCGAGCGGGAATGCCCCGGACTCAGTTTATTCGTCCTGGGGTAAAAAGCGGTCCCCCGACGGTTTCTTCCCTTTGCTCCGTATTGGTCATAAGTCTTTCGATCTTCGGGTCTCGTGCTCCGAGGACTTCAACCCACACTCCTGGCATGCTCCCTGACACGTTTTCCGGAGGTATAGGTCGGGAAGCGAGCTCGTTGGAGGGAGAACTGTGGTGCGACCCAAAACGGTCCAAAAGATGGCCGAAGCTTCCAACGAGTGGCGAACGCTCGTCCGGTGTCAGAAACCACTGGAAATGCACTTGCAGCGAAGGAAACGGGCAGAGCTTGAGGACTTCCGGTGCTCGTCCCAAGAAAACGCGAGCGGGAATGCCCCGGACTCAGTTTTCTCGTCCTGGGGTAAAAAGCGGTCACCCGACGGTTTCTTCCCTTTGCTCCGTATTGGTCATAAGTCTTTCGATCTTCGGGTCTCGTGCTCCGAGGACTTCAACCCACACTCCTGGCATGCTCCCTGACACGTTTTCCGGAGGTATAGGTCGGGAAGCGAGCTCGTTGGAGGGAGAACTGTGGTGCGACCCAAAACGGTCCAAAAGATGGCCGAAGCTTCCAACGAGTGGCGAACGCTCGTCCGGTGTCAGAAACCACTGGAAATGCACTTGCAGCGAAGGAAACGGGCCGAGCTCGAGGACTTCCGGTGCTCGTCCCAAGAAAACGCGAGCGGGAATGCCCCGGACTCAGTTTTCTCGTCCTGGGGTAAAAAGCGGTCCCCCGACGGTTTCTTCCCTTTGCTCCGTATTGGTCATAAGTCTTTCGATCTTCGGGTCTCGTGCTCCGAGGACTTCAACCCACACTCCTGGCATGCTCCCTGACACGTTTTCCGGAGGTATAGGTCGGGAAGCGAGCTCGTTGGAGGGAGAACTGTGGTGCGACCCAAAACGGTCCAAAAGATGGCCGAAGCTTCCAACGAGTGGCGAACGCTCGTCCGGTGTCAGAAACCACTGGAAATGCACTTGCAGCGAAGGAAACGGGCCGAGCTCGAGGACTTCCGGTGCTCGTCCCAAGAAAACGCGAGCGGGAATGCCCCGGACTCAGTTTTCTCGTCCTGGGGTAAAAAGCGGTCCCCCGACGGTTTCTTCCCTTTGCTCCGTATTGGTCATAAGTCTTTCGATCTTCGGGTCTCGTGCTCCGAGGACTTCAACCCACACTCCTGGCATGCTCCCTGACACGTTTTCCGGAGGTATAGGTCGGGAAGCGAGCTCGTTGGAGGGAGAACTGTGGTGCGACCCAAAACGGTCCAAAAGATGGCCGAAGCTTCCAACGAGTGGCGAACGCTCGTCCGGTGTCAGAAACCACTGGAAATGCACTTGCAGCGAAGGAAACGGGCCGAGCTCGAGGACTTCCGGTGCTCGTCCCAAGAAAACGCGAGCGGGAATGCCCCGGACTCAGTTTTCTCGTCCTGGGGTAAAAAGCGGTCCCCCGACGGTTTCTTCCCTTTGCTCCGTATTGGTCATAAGTCTTTCGATCTTCGGGTCTCGTGCTCCGAGGACTTCAACCCACACTCCTGGCATGCTCCCTGACACGTTTTCCGGAGGTATAGGTCGGGAAGCGAGCTCGTTGGAGGGAGAACTGTGGTGCGACCCAAAACGGTCCAAAAGATGGCCGAAGCTTCCAACGAGTGGCGAACGCTCGTCCGGTGTCAGAAACCACTGGAAATGCACTTGCAGCGAAGGAAACGGGCCGAGCTCGAGGACTTCCGGTGCTCGTCCCAAGAAAACGCGAGCGGGAATGCCCCGGACTCAGTTTTCTCGTCCTGGGGTAAAAAGCGGTCCCCCGACGGTTTCTTCCCTTTGCTCCGTATTGGTCATAAGTCTTTCGATCTTCGGGTCTCGTGCTCCGAGGACTTCAACCCACACTCCTGGCATGCTCCCTGACACGTTTTCCGAAGGTATAGGTCGGGAAGCGAGCTCGTTGGAGGGAGAACTGTGGTGCGACCCAAAACGGTCCAAAAGATGGCCGAAGCTTCCAACGAGTGGCGAACGCTCGTCCGGTGTCAGAAACCACTGGAAATGCACTTGCAGCGAAGGAAACGGGCCGAGCTCGAGGACTTCCGGTGCTCGTCCCAAGAAAACGCGAGCGGGAATGCCCCGGACTCAGTTTTCTCGTCCTGGGGTAAAAAGCGGTCCCCCGACGGTTTCTTCCCTTTGCTCCGTATTGGTCATAAGTCTTTCGATCTTCGGGTCTCGTGCTCCGAGGACTTCAACCCACACTCCTGGCATGCTCCCTGACACGTTTTCCGGAGGTATAGGTCGGGAAGCGAGCTCGTTGGAGGGAGAACTGTGGTGCGACCCAAAACGGTCCAAAAGATGGCCGAAGCTTCCAACGAGTGGCGAACGCTCGTCCGGTGTCAGAAACCACTGGAAATGCACTTGCAGCGAAGGAAACGGGCCGAGCTCGAGGACTTCCGGTGCTCGTCCCAAGAAAACGCGAGCGGGAATGCCCCGGACTCTGTTTTCTCTTCCTGGGGTAAAAAGCGGTCCCCCGACGGTTTCTTCCCTTTGCTCCGTATTGGTCATAAGTCTTTCGATCTTCGGGTCTCGTGCCTCGAGGACTTCAACCCACACTCCTGGCATGCTCCCTGACACGTTTTCCGGAGGTATAGGTCGGGAAGCGAGCTCGTTGGAGGGAGAACTGTGGTGCGACCCAAAACGGTCCAAAAGATGGCCGAAGCTTCCAACGAGTGGCGAACGCTCGTCCGGTGTCAGAAACCACTGGAAATGCACTTGCAGCGAAGGAAACGGGCCGAGCTCGAGGACTTCCGGTGCTCGTCCCAAGAAAA
Source organism: Cucumis melo (assembly GCF_025177605.1). Classification (NCBI taxonomy): domain Eukaryota; kingdom Viridiplantae; phylum Streptophyta; class Magnoliopsida; order Cucurbitales; family Cucurbitaceae; genus Cucumis; species Cucumis melo. The sequence continues at coordinate 37,636 of NW_026123845.1, forward strand.
CGCGAGCGGGAATGCCCCGGACTCTGTTTTCTCGTCCTGGGGTAAAAAAGCGGTCCCCCGACGGTTTCTTCCCTTTGCTCCGTATTGGTCATAAGTCTTTCGATCTTCGGGTCTCGTGCTCCGAGGACTTCAACCCACACTCCTGGCATGCTCCCTGACACGTTTTCCGGAGGTATAGGTCGGGAAGCGAGCTCGTTGGAGGGAGAACTGTGGTGCGACCCAAAACGGTCCAAAAGATGGCCGAAGCTTCCAACGAGTGGCGAACGCTCGTCCGGTGTCAGAAACCACTGGAAATGCACTTGCAGCGAAGGAAACGGGCCGAGCTCGAGGACTTCCGGTGCTCGTCCCAAGAAAACGCGAGCGGGAATGCCCCGGACTCAGTTTTCTCGTCCTGGGGTAAAAAGCGGTCCCCCGACGGTTTCTTCCCTTTGCTCCGTATTGGTCATAAGTCTTTCGATCTTCGGGTCTCGTGCTCCGAGGACTTCAACCCACACTCCTGGCATGCTCCCTGACACGTTTTCCGGAGGTATAGGTCGGGAAGCGAGCTCGTTGGAGGGAGAACTGTGGTGCGACCCAAAACGGTCCAAAAGATGGCCGAAGCTTCCAACGAGTGGCGAACGCTCGTCCGGTGTCAGAAACCACTGGAAATGCACTTGCAGCGAAGGAAACGGGCCGAGCTCGAGGACTTCCGGTGCTCGTCCCAAGAAAACGCGAGCGGGAATGCCCCGGACTCAGTTTTCTCGTCCTGGGGTAAAAAGCGGTCCCCCGACGGTTTCTTCCCTTTGCTCCGTATTGGTCATAAGTCTTTCGATCTTCGGGTCTCGTGCTCCGAGGACTTCAACCCACACTCCTGGCATGCTCCCTGACACGTTTTCTGGAGGTATAGGTCGGGAAGCGAGCTCGTTGGAGGGAGAACTGTGGGGCGACCCAAAACGGTCCAAAAGATGGCCGAAGCTTCCAACGAGTGGCGAACGCTCGTCCGGTGTCAGAAACCACTGGAAATGCACTTGCAGCGAAGGAAACGGGCCGAGCTCGAGGACTTCCGGTGCTCGTCCCAAGAAAACGCGAGCGGGAATGCCCCGGACTCAGTTTTCTCGTCCTGGGGTAAAAAGCGGTCCCCCGACGGTTTCTTCCCTTTGCTCCGTATTGGTCATAAGTCTTTCGATCTTCGGGTCTCGTGCTCCGAGGACTTCAACCCACACTCCTGGCATGCTCCCTGACACGTTTTCCGGAGGTATAGGTCGGGAAGCGAGCTCGTTGGAGGGAGAACTGTGGGGCGACCCAAAACGGTCCAAAAGATGGCCGAAGCTTCCAACGAGTGGCGAACGCTCGTCCGGTGTCAGAAACCACTGGAAATGCACTTGCAGCGAAGGAAACGGGCCGAGCTCGAGGACTTCCGGTGCTCGTCCCAAGAAAACGCGAGCGGGAATGCCCCGGACTCAGTTTTCTCGTCCTGGGGTAAAAAGCGGTCCCCCGACGGTTTCTTCCCTTTGCTCCGTATTGGTCATAAGTCTTTCGATCTTCGGGTCTCGTGCTCCGAGGACTTCAACCCACACTCCTGGCATGCTCCCTGACACGTTTTCCGGAGGTATAGGTCGGGAAGCGAGCTCGTTGGAGGGAGAACTGTGGTGCGACCCAAAACGGTCCAAAAGATGGCCGAAGCTTCCAACGAGTGGCTAACGCTCGTCCGGTGTCAGAAACCACTGGAAATGCACTTGCAGCGAAGGAAACGGGCCGAGCTCGAGGACTTCCGGTGCTCGTCCCAAGAAAACGCGAGCGGGAATGCCCCGGACTCAATTTTCTCGTCCTGGGGTAAAAAGCGGTCCCCCGACGGTTTCTTCCCTTTGCTCCGTATTGGTCATAAGTCTTTCGATCTTCGGGTCTCGTGCTCCGAGGACTTCAACCCACACTCCTGGCATGCTCCCTGACACGTTTTCCGGAGGTATAGGTCGGGAAGCGAGCTCGTTGGAGGGAGAACTGTGGTGCGACCCAAAACGGTCCAAAAGATGGCCGAAGCTTCCAACGAGTGGCGAACGCTCGTCCGGTGTCAGAAACCACTGGAAATGCACTTGCAGCGAAGGAAACGGGCCGAGCTCGAGGACTTCCGGTGCTCGTCCCAAGAAAACGCGAGCGGGAATGCCCCGGACTCAGTTTATTCGTCCTGGGGTAAAAAGCGGTCCCCCGACGGTTTCTTCCCTTTGCTCCGTATTGGTCATAAGTCTTTCGATCTTCGGGTCTCGTGCTCCGAGGACTTCAACCCACACTCCTGGCATGCTCCCTGACACGTTTTCCGGAGGTATAGGTCGGGAAGCGAGCTCGTTGGAGGGAGAACTGTGGTGCGACCCAAAACGGTCCAAAAGATGGCCGAAGCTTCCAACGAGTGGCGAACGCTCGTCCGGTGTCAGAAACCACTGGAAATGCACTTGCAGCGAAGGAAACGGGCCGAGCTTGAGGACTTTCGGTGCTCGTCCCAAGAAAACGCGAGCGGGAATGCCCCGGACTCAGTTTTCTCGTCCTGGGGTAAAAAGCGGTCACCCGACGGTTTCTTCCCTTTGCTCCGTATTGGTCATAAGTCTTTCGATCTTCGGGTCTCGTGCTCCGAGGACTTCAACCCACACTCCTGGCATACTCCCTGACACGTTTTCCGGAGGTATAGGTCGGGAAGCGAGCTCGTTGGAGGGAGAACTGTGGTGCGACCCAAAACGGTCCAAAAGATGGCCGAAGCTTCCAACGAGTGGCGAACGCTCGTCCGGTGTCAGAAACCACTGGAAATGCACTTGCAGCGAAGGAAACGGGCCGAGCTCGAGGACTTCCGGTGCTCGTCCCAAGAAAACGCGAGCGGGAATGCCCCGGACTCTGTTTTCTCGTCCTGGGGTAAAAAGCGGTCCCCCGACGGTTTCTTCCCTTTGCTCCGTATTGGTCATAAGTCTTTCGATCTTCGGGTCTCGTGCTCCGAGGACTTCAACCCACACTCCTGGCATGCTCCCTGACACGTTTTCCGGAGGTATAGGTCGGGAAGCGAGCTCGTTGGAGGGAGAACTGTGTTGCGACCCAAAACGGTCCAAAAGATGGCCGAAGCTTCCAACGAGTGGCGAACGCTCGTCCGGTGTCAGAAACCACTGGAAATGCACTTGCAGCGAAGGAAACGGGCCGAGCTCGAGGACTTCCAGTGCTCGTCCCAAGAAAACGCGAGCGGGAATGCCCCGGACTCAGTTTTCTCGTCCTGGGGTAAAAAGCGGTCCCCCGACGGTTTCTTCCCTTTGCTCCGTATTGGTCATAAGTCTTTCGATCTTCGGGTCTCGTGCTCCGAGGACTTCAACCCACACTTCTGGCATGCTCCCTGACACGTTTTCCGGAGGTATAGGTCGGGAAGCGAGCTCGTTGGAGGGAGAACTGTGGTGCGACCCAAAACGGTCCAAAAGATGGCCGAAGCTTCCAACGAGTGGCGAACGCTCGTCCGGTGTCAGAAACCACTGGAAATGCACTTGCAGCGAAGGAAACGGGCCGAGCTCGAGGACTTCCGGTGCTCGTCCCAAGAAAACGCGAGCGGGAATGCCCCGGACTGAGTTTATTCGTCCTGGGGTAAAAAGCGGTCCCCCGACGGTTTCTTCCCTTTGCTCCGTATTGGTCATAAGTCTTTCGATCTTCGGGTCTCGTGCTCCGAGGACTTCAACCCACACTCCTGGCATGCTCCCTGACACGTTTTCCGGAGGTATAGGTCGGGAAGCGAGCTCGTTGGAGGGAGAACTGTGGTGCGACCCAAAACGGTCCAAAAGATGGCCGAAGCTTCCAACGAGTGGCGAACGCTCGTCCGGTGTCAGAAACCACTGGAAATGCACTTGCAGCGAAGGAAACGGGCCGAGCTTGAGGACTTTCGGTGCTCGTCCCAAGAAAACGCGAGCGGGAATGCCCCGGACTCAGTTTTCTCGTCCTGGGGTAAAAAGCGGTCACCCGACGGTTTCTTCCCTTTGCTCCGTATTGGTCATAAGTCTTTCGATCTTCGGGTCTCGTGCTCCGAGGACTTCAACCCACACTCCTGGCATACTCCCTGACACGTTTTCCGGAGGTATAGGTCGGGAAGCGAGCTCGTTGGAGGGAGAACTGTGGTGCGACCCAAAACGGTCCAAAAGATGGCCGAAGCTTCCAACGAGTGGCGAACGCTCGTCCGGTGTCAGAAACCACTGGAAATGCACTTGCAGCGAAGGAAACGGGCCGAGCTCGAGGACTTCCGGTGCTCGTCCCAAGAAAACGCGAGCGGGAATGCCCCGGACTCTGTTTTCTCGTCCTGGGGTAAAAAGCGGTCCCCCGACGGTTTCTTCCCTTTGCTCCGTATTGGTCATAAGTCTTTCGATCTTCGGGTCTCGTGCTCCGAGGACTTCAACCCACACTCCTGGCATGCTCCCTGACACGTTTTCCGGAGGTATAGGTCGGGAAGCGAGCTCGTTGGAGGGAGAACTGTGTTGCGACCCAAAACGGTCCAAAAGATGGCCGAAGCTTCCAACGAGTGGCGAACGCTCGTCCGGTGTCAGAAACCACTGGAAATGCACTTGCAGCGAAGGAAACGGGCCGAGCTCGAGGACTTCCAGTGCTCGTCCCAAGAAAACGCGAGCGGGAATGCCCCGGACTCAGTTTTCTCGTCCTGGGGTAAAAAGCGGTCCCCCGACGGTTTCTTCCCTTTGCTCCGTATTGGTCATAAGTCTTTCGATCTTCGGGTCTCGTGCTCCGAGGACTTCAACCCACACTTCTGGCATGCTCCCTGACACGTTTTCCGGAGGTATAGGTCGGGAAGCGAGCTCGTTGGAGGGAGAACTGTGGTGCGACCCAAAACGGTCCAAAAGATGGCCGAAGCTTCCAACGAGTGGCGAACGCTCGTCCGGTGTCAGAAACCACTGGAAATGCACTTGCAGCGAAGGAAACGGGCCGAGCTCGAGGACTTCCGGTGCTCGTCCCAAGAAAACGCGAGCGGGAATGCCCCGGACTGAGTTTATTCGTCCTGGGGTAAAAAGCGGTCCCCCGACGGTTTCTTCCCTTTGCTCCGTATTGGTCATAAGTCTTTCGATCTTCGGGTCTCGTGCTCCGAGGACTTCAACCCACACTCCTGGCATGCTCCCTGACACGTTTTCCGGAGGTATAGGTCGGGAAGCGAGCTCGTTGGAGGGAGAACTGTGGTGCGACCCAAAACGGTCCAAAAGATGGCCGAAGCTTCCAACGAGTGGCGAACGCTCGTCCGGTGTCAGAAACCACTGGAAATGCACTTGCAGCGAAGGAAACGGGCCGAGCTTGAGGACTTTCGGTGCTCGTCCCAAGAAAACGCGAGCGGGAATGCCCCGGACTCAGTTTTCTCGTCCTGGGGTAAAAAGCGGTCACCCGACGGTTTCTTCCCTTTGCTCCGTATTGGTCATAAGTCTTTCGATCTTCGGGTCTCGTGCTCCGAGGACTTCAACCCACACTCCTGGCATACTCCCTGACACGTTTTCCGGAGGTATAGGTCGGGAAGCGAGCTCGTTGGAGGGAGAACTGTGGTGCGACCCAAAACGGTCCAAAAGATGGCCGATGCTTCCAACGAGTGGCGAACGCTCGTCCGGTGTCAGAAACCACTGGAAATGCACTTGCAGCGAAGGAAACGGGCCGAGCTCGAGGACTTCCGGTGCTCGTCCCAAGAAAACGCGCGCGGGAATGCCCCGGACTCAGTTTTCTCGTCCTGGGGTAAAAAGCGGTCCCCCGACGGTTTCTTCCCTTTGCTCCGTATTGGTCATAAGTCTTTCGATCTTCGGGTCTCGTGCTCCGAGGACTTCAACCCACACTCCTGGCATGCTCCCTGACACGTTTTCCGGAGGTATAGGTCGGGAAGCGAGCTCGTTGGAGGGAGAACTGTGGTGCGACCCAAAACGGTCCAAAAGATGGCCGAAGCTTCCAACGAGTGGCGAACGCTCGTCCGGTGTCAGAAACCACTGGAAATGCACTTGCAGCGAAGGAAACGGGCCGAGCTCGAGGACTTCCAGTGCTCGTCCCAAGAAAACGCGAGCGGGAATGCCCCGGACTCAGTTTTCTCGTCCTGGGGTAAAAAGCGGTCCCCCGACGGTTTCTTCCCTTTGCTCCGTATTGGTCATAAGTCTTTCGATCTTCGGGTCTCGTGCTCCGAGGACTTCAACCCACACTCCTGGCATGCTCCCTGACACGTTTTCCGGAGGTATAGGTCGGGAAGCGAGCTCGTTGGAGGGAGAACTGTGGTGCGACCCAAAACGGTCCAAAAGATGGCCGAAGCTTCCAACGAGTGGCGAACGCTCGTCCGGTGTGAGAAACCACTGGAAATGCACTTGCAGCGAAGGAAACGGGCCGAGCTCGAGGACTTCCGGTGCTCGTCCCAAGAAAACGCGAGCGGGAATGCCCCGGACTCAGTTTTCTCGTCCTGGGGTAAAAAGCGGTCCCCCGACGGTTTCTTCCCTTTGCTCCGTATTGGTCATAAGTCTTTCGATCTTCGGGTCTCGTGCTCCGAGGACTTCAACCCACACTCCTGGCATGCTCCCTGACACGTTTTCCGGAGGTATAGGTCGGGAAGCGAGCTCGTTGGAGGGAGAACTGTGGTGCGACCCAAAACGGTCCAAAAGATGGCCGAAGCTTCCAACGAGTGGCGAACGCTCGTCCGGTGTCAGAAACCACTGGAAATGCACTTGCAGCGAAGGAAACGGGCCGAGCTCGAGGACTTCCAGTGCTCGTCCCAAGAAAACGCGAGCAGGAATGCCCCGGACTCAGTTTTCTCGTCCTGGGGTAAAAAGCGGTCCCCCGACGGTTTCTTCCCTTTGCTCCGTATTGGTCAAAAGTCTTTCGATCTTCGGGTCTCGTGCTCCGAGGACTTCAACCCACACTCCTGGCATGCTCCCTGACACGTTTTCCGGAGGTATAGGTCGGGAAGCGAGCTCGTTGGAGGGAGAACTGTGGTGCGACCCAAAACGGTCCAAAAGATGGCCGAAGCTTCCAACGAGTGGCGAACGCTCGTCCGGTGTCAGAAACCACTGGAAATGCACTTGCAGCGAAGGAAACGGGCCGAGCTCGAGGACTTCCGGTGCTCGTCCCAAGAAAACGCGAGCGGGAATGCCCCGGACTCAGTTTTCTCGTCCTGGGGTAAAAAGCGGTCCCCCGACGGTTTCTTCCCTTTGCTCCGTATTGGTCATAAGTCTTTCGATCTTCGGGTCTCGTGCTCCGAGGACTTCAACCCACACTCCTGGCATGCTCCCTGACACGTTTTCCGGAGGTATAGGTCGGGAAGCGAGCTCGTTGGAGGGAGAACTGTGGTGCGACCCAAAACGGTCCAAAAGATGGCCGAAGCTTCCAACGAGTGGCGAACGCTCGTCCGGTGTCAGAAACCACTGGAAATGCACTTGCAGCGAAGGAAACGGGCCGAGCTCGAGGACTTCCAGTGCTCGTCCCAAGAAAACGCGAGCGGGAATGCCCCGGACTCAGTTTTCTCGTCTTGGGGTAAAAAGCGGTCCCCCGACGGTTTCTTCCCTTTGCTCCGTATTGGTCATAAGTCTTTCGATCTTCGGGTCTCGTGCTCCGAGGACTTCAACCCACACTCCTGGCATACTCCCTGACATGTTTTCCGGAGGTATAGGTCGGGAAGCGAGCTCGTTGGAGGGAGAACTGTGGCGCGACCCAAAACGGTCCAAAATATGGCCGAAGCTTCCAACGAGTGGCGAACGCTCGTCCGGTGTCAGAAACCACTGGAAATGCACTTGCAGCGAAGGAAACGGGCCGAGCTCGAGGACTTCCGGTGCTCGTCCCAAGAAAACGCGGGCGGGAATGCCCCGGACTCAGTTTTCTCGTCCTGGGGTAAAAAGCGGTCCCCCGACGGTTTCTTCCCTTTGCTCCGTATTGGTCATAAGTCTTTCGATCTTCGGGTCTCGTGCTCCGAGGACTTCAACCCACACTCCTGGCATGCTCCCTGACACGTTTTCCGGAGGTATAGGTCGGGAAGCGAGCTCGTTGGAGGGAGAACTGTGGTGCGACCCAAAACGGTCCAAAAGATGGCCGAAGCTTCCAACGAGTGGCGAACGCTCGTCCGGTGTCAGAAACCACTGGAAATGCACTTGCAGCGAAGGAAACGGGCCGAGCTCGAGGACTTCCGGTGCTCGTCCCAAGAAAACGCGGGCGGGAATGCCCCGGACTCAGTTTTCTCGTCCTGGGGTAAAAAGCGGTCCCCCGACGGTTTCTTCCCTTTGCTCCGTATTGGTCATAAGTCCTTCGATCTTCGGGTCTCGTGCTCCGAGGACTTCAACCCACACTCCTGGCATGCTCCCTGACACGTTTTCCGGAGGTATAGGTCGGGAAGCGAGCTCGTTGGAGGGAGAACTGTGGTGCGACCCAAAACGGTCCAAAAGATGGCCGAAGCTTCCAACGAGTGGCGAACGCTCGTCCGGTGTCAGAAACCACTGGAAATGCACTTGCAGCGAAGGAAACGGGCCGAGCTCGAGGACTTCCGGTGCTCGTCCCAAGAAAACGCGGGCGGGAATGCCCCGGACTCAGTTATCTCGTCCTGGGGTAAAAAGCGGTCCCCCGACGGTTTCTTCCCTTTGCTCCGTATTGGTCATAAGTCTTTCGATCTTCGGGTCTCGTGCTCCGAGGACTTCAACCCACACTCCTGGCATGCTCCCTGACACGTTTTCCGGAGGTATAGGTCGGGAAGCGAGCTCGTTGGAGGGAGAACTGTGGTGCGACCCAAAACGGTCCAAAAGATGGCCGAAGCTTCCAACGAGTGGCGAACGCTCGTCCGGTGTGAGAAACCACTGGAAATGCACTTGCAGCGAAGGAAACGGGCCGAGCTCGAGGACTTCCGGTGCTCGTCCCAAGAAAACGCGAGCGGGAATGCCCCGGACTCAGTTTTCTCGTCCTGGGGTAAAAAGCGGTCCCCCGACGGTTTCTTCCCTTTGCTCCGTATTGGTCATAAGTCTTTCGATCTTCGGGTCTCGTGCTCCGAGGACTTCAACCCACACTCCTGGCATGCTCCCTGACACGTTTTCCGGAGGTATAGGTCGGGAAGCGAGCTCGTTGGAGGGAGAACTGTGGTGCGACCCAAAACGGTCCAAAAGATGGCCGAAGCTTCCAACGAGTGGCGAACGCTCGTCCGGTGTCAGAAACCACTGGAAATGCACTTGCAGCGAAGGAAACGGGCCGAGCTCGAGGACTTCCAGTGCTCGTCCCAAGAAAACGCGAGCAGGAATGCCCCGGACTCAGTTTTCTCGTCCTGGGGTAAAAAGCGGTCCCCCGACGGTTTCTTCCCTTTGCTCCGTATTGGTCATAAGTCTTTCGATCTTCGGGTCTCGTGCTCCGAGGACTTCAACCCACACTCCTGGCATGCTCCCTGACACGTTTTGCGGAGGTATAGGTCGGGAAGCGAGCTCGTTGGAGGGAGAACTGTGGTGCGACCCAAAACGGTCCAAAAGATGGCCGAAGCTTCCAACGAGTGGCGAACGCTCGTCCGGTGTCAGAAACCACTGGAAATGCACTTGCAGCGAAGGAAACGGGCCGAGCTCGAGGACTTCCGGTGCTCGTCCCAAGAAAACGCGAGCGGGAATGCCCCGGACTCAGTTTTCTCGTCCTGGGGTAAAAAGCGGTCCCCCGACGGTTTCTTCCCTTTGCTCCGTATTGGTCATAAGTCTTTCGATCTTCGGGTCTCGTGCTCCGAGGACTTCAACCCACACTCCTGGCATGCTCCCTGACACGTTTTCCGGAGGTATAGGTCGGGAAGCGAGCTCGTTGGAGGGAGAACTGTGGTGCGACCCAAAACGGTCCAAAAGATGGCCGAAGCTTCCAACGAGTGGCGAACGCTCGTCCGGTGTCAGAAACCACTGGAAATGCACTTGCAGCGAAGGAAACGGGCCGAGCTCGAGGACTTCCAGTGCTCGTCCCAAGAAAACGCGAGCGGGAATGCCCCGGACTCAGTTTTCTCGTCTTGGGGTAAAAAGCGGTCCCCCGACGGTTTCTTCCCTTTGCTCCGTATTGGTCATAAGTCTTTCGATCTTCGGGTCTCGTGCTCCGAGGACTTCAACCCACACTCCTGGCATACTCCCTGACATGTTTTCCGGAGGTATAGGTCGGGAAGCGAGCTCGTTGGAGGGAGAACTGTGGCGCGACCCAAAACGGTCCAAAAGATGGCCGAAGCTTCCAACGAGTGGCGAACGCTCGTCCGGTGTCAGAAACCACTGGAAATGCACTTGCAGCGAAGGAAACGGGCCGAGCTCGAGGACTTCCGGTGCTCGTCCCAAGAAAACGCGGGCGGGAATGCCCCGGACTCAGTTTTCTCGTCCTGGGGTAAAAAGCGGTCCCCCGACGGTTTCTTCCCTTTGCTCCGTATTGGTCATAAGTCTTTCGATCTTCGGGTCTCGTGCTCCGAGGACTTCAACCCACACTCCTGGCATGCTCCCTGACACGTTTTCCGGAGGTATAGGTCGGGAAGCGAGCTCGTTGGAGGGAGAACTGTGGTGCGACCCAAAACGGTCCAAAAGATGGCCGAAGCTTCCAACGAGTGGCGAACGCTCGTCCGGTGTCAGAAACCACTGGAAATGCACTTGCAGCGAAGGAAACGGGCCGAGCTCGAGGACTTCCGGTGCTCGTCCCAAGAAAACGCGGGCGGGAATGCCCCGGACTCAGTTTTCTCGTCCTGGGGTAAAAAGCGGTCCCCCGACGGTTTCTTCCCTTTGCTCCGTATTGGTCATAAGTCCTTCGATCTTCGGGTCTCGTGCTCCGAGGACTTCAACCCACACTCCTGGCATGCTCCCTGACACGTTTTCCGGAGGTATAGGTCGGGAAGCGAGCTCGTTGGAGGGAGAACTGTGGTGCGACCCAAAACGGTCCAAAAGATGGCCGAAGCTTCCAACGAGTGGCGAACGCTCGTCCGGTGTCAGAAACCACTGGAAATGCACTTGCAGCGAAGGAAACGGGCCGAGCTCGAGGACTTCCGGTGCTCGTCCCAAGAAAACGCGGGCGGGAATGCCCCGGACTCAGTTATCTCGTCCTGGGGTAAAAAGCGGTCCCCCGACGGTTTCTTCCCTTTGCTCCGTATTGGTCATAAGTCTTTCGATCTTCGGGTCTCGTGCTCCGAGGACTTCAACCCACACTCCTGGCATGCTCCCTGACACGTTTTCCGGAGGTATAGGTCGGGAAGCGAGCTCGTTGGAGGGAGAACTGTGGTGCGACCCAAAACGGTCCAAAAGATGGCCGAAGCTTCCAACGAGTGGCGAACGCTCGTCCGGTGTCAGAAACCACTGGAAATGCACTTGCAGCGAAGGAAACGGGCCGAGCTCGAGGACTTCCGGTGCTCGTCCCAAGAAAACGCGGGCGGGAATGCCCCGGACTCAGTTTTCTCGTCCTGGGGTAAAAAGCGGTCCCCCGACGGTTTCTTCCCTTTGCTCCGTATTGGTCATAAGTCTTTCGATCTTCGGGTCTCGTGCTCCGAGGACTTCAACCCACAATCCTGGCATGCTCCCTGACACGTTTTCCGGAGGTATAGGTCGGGAAGCGAGCTCGTTGGAGGGAGAACTGTGGTGCGACCCAAAACGGTCCAAAAGATGGCCGAAGCTTCCAACGAGTGGCGAACGCTCGTCCGGTGTCAGAAACCACTGGAAATGCACTTGCAGCGAAGGAAACGGGCCGAGCTCGAGGACTTCCGGTGCTCGTCCCAAGAAAACGCGGGCGGGAATGCCCCGGACTCAGTTTTCTCGTCCTGGGGTAAAAAGCGGTCCCCCGACGGTTTCTTCCCTTTGCTCCGTATTGGTCATAAGTCTTTCGATCTTCGGGTCTCGTGCTCCGAGGACGTTAACCCACACTCCTGGCATGCTCCCTGACACGTTTTCCGGAGGTATAGGTCGGGAAGCGAGCTCGTTGGAGGGAGAACTGTGGTGCGACCCAAAACGGTCCAAAAGATGGCCGAAGCTTCCAACGAGTGGCGAACGCTCGTCCGGTGTCAGAAACCACTGGAAATGCACTTGCAGCGAAGGAAACGGGCCGAGCTCGAGGACTTCCGGTGCTCGTCCCAAGAAAACGCGAGCGGGAATGCCCCGGACTCAGTTTTCTCGTCCTGGGGTAAAAAGCGGTCCCCCGACGGTTTCTTCCCTTTGCTCCGTATTGGTCATAAGTCTTTCGATCTTCGGGTCTCGTGCTCCGAGGACTTCAACCCACACTCCTGGCATGCTCCCTGACACGTTTTCCGGAGGTATAGGTCGGGAAGCGAGCTCGTTGGAGGGAGAACTGTGGTGCGACCCAAAACGGTCCAAAAGATGGCCGAAGCTTCCAACGAGTGGCGAACGCTCGTCCGGTGTCAGAAACCACTGGAAATGCACTTGCAGCGAAGGAAACGGGCCGAGCTCGAGGACTTCCGGTGCTCGTCCCAAGAAAACGCGAGCGGGAATGCCCCGGACTCAGTTTTCTCGTCCTGGGGTAAAAAGCGGTCCCCCGACGGTTTCTTCCCTTTGCTCCGTATTGGTCATAAGTCTTTAGATCTTCGGGTCTCGTGCTCCGAGGACTTCAACCCACACTCCTGGCATGCTCCCTGACACGTTTTCCGGAGGTATAGGTCGGGAAGCGAGCACGTTGGAGGGAGAACTGTGGTGCGACCCAAAACGGTCCAAAAGATGGCCGAAGCTTCCAACGAGTGGCGAACGCTCGTCCGGTGTCAGAAACCACTGGAAATGCACTTGCAGCGAAGGAAACGGGCCGAGCTCGAGGACTTCCGGTGCTCGTCCCAAGAAAACGCGAGCGGGAATGCCCCGGACTCAGTTTTCTCGTCCTGGGGTAAAAAGCGGTCCCCCGACGGTTTCTTCCCTTTGCTCCGTATTGGTCATAAGTCTTTCGATCTTCGGGTCTCGTGCTCCGAGGACTTCAACCCACACTCCTGGCATGCTCCCTGACACGTTTTCCGGAGGTATAGGTCGGGAAGCGAGCTCGTTGGAGGGAGAACTGTGGTGCGACCCAAAACGGTCCAAAAGATGGCCGAAGCTTCCAACGAGTGGCGAACGCTCGTCCGGTGTCAGAAACCACTGGAAATGCACTTGCAGCGAAGGAAACGGGCCGAGCTCGAGGACTTCCGGTGCTCGTCCCAAGAAAACGCGAGCGGGAATGCCCCGGACTCAGTTTTCTCGTCCTGGGGTAAAAAGCGGTCCCCCGACGGTTTCTTCCCTTTGCTCCGTATTGGTCATAAGTCTTTCGATCTTCGGGTCTCGTGCTCCGAGGACTTCAACCCACACTCCTGGCATGCTCCCTGACACGTTTTCCGGAGGTATAGGTCGGGAAGCGAGCTCGTTGGAGGGAGAACTGTGGTGCGACCCAAAACGGTCCAAAAGATGGCCGAAGCTTCCAACGAGTGGCGAACGCTCGTCCGGTGTCAGAAACCACTGGAAATGCACTTGCAGCGAAGGAAACGGGCTGAGCTCGAGGACTTCCGGTGCTCGTCCCAAGAAAACGCGAGCGGGAATGCCCCGGACTCAGTTTTCTCGTCCTGGGGTAAAAAGCGGTCCCCCGACGGTTTCTTCCCTTTGCTCCGTATTGGTCATAAGTCTTTCGATCTTCGGGTCTCGTGCTCCGAGGACTTCAACCCACACTCCTGGCATGCTCCCTGACACGTTTTCCGGAGGTATAGGTCGGGAAGCGAGCTCGTTGGAGGGAGAACTGTGGTGCGACCCAAAACGGTCCAAAAGATGGCCGAAGCTTCCAACGAGTGGCGAACGCTCGTCCGGTGTCAGAAACCACTGGAAATGCACTTGCAGCGAAGGAAACGGGCCGAGCTCGAGGACTTCCGGTGCTCGTCCCAAGAAAACGCGAGCGGGAATGCCCCGGACTCAATTTTCTCGTCCTGCGGTAAAAAGCGGTCCCCCGACGGTTTCTTCCCTTTGCTCCGTATTGGTCATAAGTCTTTCGATCTTCGGGTCTCGTGCTCCGAGGACTTCAACCCACACTCCTGGCATGCTCCCTGACACGTTTTCCGGAGGTATAGGTCGGGAAGCGAGCTCGTTGGAGGGAGAACTGTGGTGCGACCCAAAACGGTCCAAAAGATGGCCGAAGCTTCCAACGAGTGGCGAACGCTCGTCCGGTGTCAGAAACCACTGGAAATGCACTTGCAGCGAAGGAAACGGGCCGAGCTCGAGGACTTCCGGTGCTCGTCCCAAGAAAACGCGGGCGGGAATGCCCCGGACTCAGTTTTCTCGTCCTGGGGTAAAAAGCGGTCCCCCGACGGTTTCTTCCCTTTGCTCCGTATTGGTCATAAGTCTTTCGATCTTCGGGTCTCGTGCTCCGAGGACGTTAACCCACACTCCTGGCATGCTCCCTGACACGTTTTCCGGAGGTATAGGTCGGGAAGCGAGCTCGTTGGAGGGAGAACTGTGGTGCGACCCAAAACGGTCCAAAAGATGGCCGAAGCTTCCAACGAGTGGCGAACGCTCGTCCGGTGTCAGAAACCACTGGAAATGCACTTGCAGCGAAGGAAACGGGCCGAGCTCGAGGACTTCCGGTGCTCGTCCCAAGAAAACGCGAGCGGGAATGCCCCGGACTCAGTTTTCTCGTCCTGGGGTAAAAAGCGGTCCCCCGACGGTTTCTTCCCTTTGCTCCGTATTGGTCATAAGTCTTTCGATCTTCGGGTCTCGTGCTCCGAGGACTTCAACCCACACTCCTGGCATGCTCCCTGACACGTTTTCCGGAGGTATAGGTCGGGAAGCGAGCAGGTTGGAGGGAGAACTGTGGTGCGACCCAAAACGGTCCAAAAGATGGCCGAAGCTTCCAACGAGTGGCGAACGCTCGTCCGGTGTCAGAAACCACTGGAAATGCACTTGCAGCGAAGGAAACGGGCCGAGCTCGAGGACTTCCGGTGCTCGTCCCAAGAAAACGCGGGCGGGAATGCCCCGGACTCAGTTTTCTCTTCCTGGGGTAAAAAGCGGTCCCCCGACGGTTTCTTCCCTTTGCTCCGTATTGGTCATAAGTCTTTCGATCTTCGGGTCTCGTGCTCCGAGGACTTCAACCCACACTCCTGGCATGCTCCCTGACACGTTTTCCGGAGGTATAGGTCGGGAAGCGAGCTCGTTGGAGGGAGAACTGTGGTGCGACCCAAAACGGTCCAAAAGATGGCCGAAGCTTCCAACGAGTGGCGAACGCTCGTCCGGTGTCAGAAACCACTGGAAATGCACTTGCAGCGAAGGAAACGGGCCGAGCTCGAGGACTTCCGGTGCTCGTCCCAAGAAAACGCGAGCGGGAATGCCCCGGACTCAGTTTTCTCGTCCTGGGGTAAAAAGCGGTCCCCCGACGGTTTCTTCCCTTTGCTCCGTATTGGTCATAAGTCTTTCGATCTTCGGGTCTCGTGCTCCGAGGACTTCAACCCACACTCCTGGCATGCTCCCTGACACGTTTTCCGGAGGTATAGGTCGGGAAGCGAGCTCGTTGGAGGGAGAACTGTGGTGCGACCCAAAACGGTCCAAAAGATGGCCGAAGCTTCCAACGAGTGGCGAACGCTCGTCCGGTGTCAGAAACCACTGGAAATGCACTTGCAGCGAAGGAAACGGGCCGAGCTCGAGGACTTCCGGTGCTCGTCCCAAGAAAACGCGGGCGGGAATGCCCCGGACTCAGTTTTCTCGTCCTGGGGTAAAAAGCGGTCCCCCGACGGTTTCTTCCCTTTGCTCCGTATTGGTCATAAGTCTTTCGATCTTCGGGTCTCGTGCTCCGAGGACTTCAACCCACACTCCTGGCATGCTCCCTGACACGTTTTCCGGAGGTATAGGTCGGGAAGCGAGCTCGTTGGAGGGAGAACTGTGGTGCGACCCAAAACGGTCCAAAAGATGGCCGAAGCTTCCAACGAGTGGCGAACGCTCGTCCGGTGTCAGAAACCACTGGAAATGCACTTGCAGTGAAGGAAACGGGCCGAGCTCGAGGACTTCCGGTGCTCGTCCCAAGAAAACGCGGGCGGGAATGCCCCGGACTCAGTTTTCTCGTCCTGGGGTAAAAAGCGGTCCCCCGACGGTTTCTTCCCTTTGCTCCGTATTGGTCATAAGTCTTTCGATCTTCGGGTCTCGTGCTCCGAGGACTTCAACCCACACTCCTGGCATGCTCCCTGACACGTTTTCCGGAGGTATAGGTCGGGAAGCGAGCTCGTTGGAGGGAGAACTGTGGTGCGACCCAAAACGGTCCAAAAGATGGCCGAAGCTTCCAACGAGTGGCGAACGCTCGTCCGGTGTCAGAAACCACTGGAAATGCACTTGCAGCGAAGGAAACGGGCCGAGCTCGAGGACTTCCGGTGCTCGTCCCAAGAAAACGCGAGCGGGAATGCCCCGGACTCAGTTTTCTCGTCCTGGGGTAAAAAGCGGTCCCCCGACGGTTTCTTCCCTTTGCTCCGTATTGGTCATAAGTCTTTCGATCTTCGGGTCTCGTGCTCCGAGGACTTCAACCCACACTCCTGGCATGCTCCCTGACACGTTTTCCGGAGGTATAGGTCGGGAAGCGAGCTCGTTGGAGGGAGAACTGTGGTGCGACCCAAAACGGTCCAAAAGATGGCCGAAGCTTCCAACGAGTGGCGAACGCTCGTCCGGTGTCAGAAACCACTGGAAATGCACTTGCAGCGAAGGAAACGGGCCGAGCTCGAGGACTTCCGGTGCTCGTCCCAAGAAAACGCGGGCGGGAATGCCCCGGACTCAGTTTTCTCGTCCTGGGGTAAAAAGCGGTCCCCCGACGGTTTCTTCCCTTTGCTCCGTATTGGTCATAAGTCTTTCGATCTTCGGGTCTCGTGCTCCGAGGACTTCAACCCACACTCCTGGCATGCTCCCTGACACGTTTTCCGGAGGTATAGGTCGGGAAGCGAGCTCGTTGGAGGGAGAACTGTGGTGCGACCCAAAACGGTCCAAAAGATGGCCGAAGCTTCCAACGAGTGGCGAACGCTCGTCCGGTGTCAGAAACCACTGGAAATGCACTTGCAGCGAAGGAAACGGGCCGAGCTCAAGGACTTCCGGTGCTCGTCCCAAGAAAACGCGGGCGGGAATGCCCCGGACTCAGTTTTCTCGTCCTGGGGTAAAAAGCGGTCCCCCGACGGTTTCTTCCCTTTGCTCCGTATTGGTCATAAGTCTTTCGATCTTCGGGTCTCGTGCTCCGAGGACTTCAACCCACACTCCTGGCATGCTCCCTGACACGTTTTCCGGAGGTATAGGTCGGGAAGCGAGCTCGTTGGAGGGAGAACTGTGGTGCGACCCAAAACGGTCCAAAAGATGGCCGAAACTTCCAACGAGTGGCGAACGCTCGTCCGGTGTCAGAAACCACTGGAAATGCACTTGCAGCGAAGGAAACGGGCCGAGCTCGAGGACTTCCGGTGCTCGTCCCAAGAAAACGCGAGCGGGAATGCCCCGGACTCAGTTTTCTCGTCCTGGGGTAAAAAGCGGTCCCCCGACGGTTTCTTCCCTTTGCTCCGTATTGGTCATAAGTCTTTCGATCTTCGGGTCTCGTGCTCCGAGGACTTCAACCCACACTCCTGGCATGCTCCCTGACACGTTTTCCGGAGGTATAGGTCGGGAAGCGAGCTCGTTGGAGGGAGAACTGTGGTGCGACCCAAAACGGTCCAAAAGATGGCCGAAGCTTCCAACGAGGGGCGAACGCTCGTCCGGTGTCAGAAACCACTGGAAATGCACTTGCAGCGAAGGAAACGGGCCGAGCTCGAGGACTTCCGGTGCTCGTCCCAAGACAACGCGGGCGGGAATGCCCCGAACTCAGTTTTCTCGTCCTGGGGTAAAAAGCGGTCCCCCGACGGTTTCTTCCCTTTGCTCCGTATTGGTCATAAGTCTTTCGATCTTCGGGTCTCGTGCTCCGAGGACTTCAACCCACACTCCTGGCATGCTCCCTGACACGTTTTCCGGAGGTATAGGTCGGGAAGCGAGCTCGTTGGAGGGAGAACTGTGGTGCGACCCAAAACGGTCCAAAAGATGGCCGAAGCTTCCAACGAGTGGCGAACGCTCGTCCGGTGTCAGAAACCACTGGAAATGCACTTGCAGCGAAGGAAACGGGCCGAGCTCGAGGACTTCCGGTGCTCGTCCCAAGAAAACGCGGGCGGGAATGCCCCGGACTCAGTTTTCTCGTCCTGGGGTAAAAAGCGGTCCCCCGACGGTTTCTTCCCTTTGCTCCGTATTGGTCATAAGTCTTTCGATCTTCGGGTCTCGTGCTCCGAGGACTTCAACCCACACTCCTGGCATGCTCCCTGACACGTTTTCCGGAGGTATAGGTCGGGAAGCGAGCTCGTTGGAGGGAGAACTGTGGTGCGACCCAAAACGGTCCAAAAGATGGCCGAAGCTTCCAACGAGTGGCGAACGCTCGTCCGGTGTCAGAAACCACTGGAAATGCACTTGCAGCGAAGGTAACGGGCCGAGCTCGAGGACTTCCGGTGCTCGTCCCAAGAAAACGCGAGCGGGAATGCCCCGGACTCAGCTTTCTCGTCCTGGGGTAAAAAGCGGTCCCCCCGACGGTTTCTTCCCTTTGCTCCGTATTGGTCATAAGTCTTTCGATCTTCGGGTCTCGTGCTCCGAGGACTTCAACCCACACTCCTGGCATGCTCCCTGACACGTTTTCCGGAGGTATAGGTCGGGAAGCGAGCTCGTTGGAGGGAGAACTGTATTGCGACCCAAAACGGTCCAAAAGATGGCCGAAGCTTCCAACGAGTGGCGAACGCTCGTCCGGTGTCAGAAACCACTGGAAATGCACTTGCAGCGAAGGAAACGGGCCGAGCTCGAGGACTTCCGGTGCTCGTCCCAAGAAAACGCGAGCGGGAATGCCCCGGACTCAGTTTTCTCGTCCTGGGGTAAAAAGCGGTCCCCCGACGGTTTCTTCCCTTTGCTCCGTATTGGTCATAAGTCTTTCGATCTTCGGGTCTCGTGCTCCGAGGACTTCAACCCACACTCCTGGAATGCTCCCTGACACGTTTTCCGGAGGTATAGGTCGGGAAGCGAGCTCGTTGGAGGGAGAACTGTGGTGCGACCCAAAACGGTCCAAAAGATGGCCGAAGCTTCCAACGAGTGGCGAACGCTCGTCCGGTGTCAGAAACCACTGGAAATGCACTTGCAGCGAAGGAAACGGGCTGAGCTCGAGGACTTCCGGTGCTCGTCCCAAGAAAACACGAGCGAGAATGCCCCGGACTCCGTTTTCTCGTCCTGGGGTAAAAAGCGGTCCCCCGACGGTTTCTTCCCTTTTCTCCGTATTGGTCATAAGTCTTTCGATCTTCGGGTCTCGTGCTCCGAGGACTTCAACCCACACTCCTGGCATGCTCCCTGACACGTTTTCCGGAGGTATAGGTCGGGAAGCGAGCTCGTTGGAGGGAGAACTGTGGTGTGACCCAAAACGGTCCAAAAGATGGCCGAAGCTTCCAACGAGTGGCGAACGCTCGTCCGGTGTCAGAAACCACTGGAAATGCACTTGCAGCGAAGGAAACGGGCCGAGCTCGAGGACTTCCGGTGCTCGTCCCAAGAAAACGCGAGCGGGAATGTCCCGGACTCAGTTTTCTCGTCCTGGGGTAAAAAACGGTCCCCCGATGGTTTCTTCCCTTTGCTCCGTATTGGTCATAAGTCTTTCGATCTTCGGGTCTCGTGCTCCGAGGATTTCAACCCACACTCCTGGCATGCTCCCTGACACGTTTTCCGGAGGTATAGGTCGGGAAGCGAGCTCGTTGGAGGGAGAACTGTGGTGCGACCCAAAACGGTCCAAAAGATGGCCGAAGCTTCCAACGAGTGGCGAACGCTCGTCCGGTGTCAGAAACCACTGGAAATGCACTTGCAGCGAAGGAAACGGGCCGAGCTCGAGCACTTCCGGTGCTCGTCCCAAGAAAACGCGAGCGGGAATGCCCCGGACTCAGTTTTCTCGTCCTGGGGTAAAAAGCGGTCCCCCGACGGTTTCTTCCCTTTGCTCCGTATTGGTCATAAGTCTTTCGATCTTCGGGTCTCGTGCTCCGAGGACTTCAACCCACACTCCTGGCATGCTCCCTGACACGTTTTCCGGAGGTATAGGTCGGGAAGCGAGCTCGTTGGAGGGAGAACTGTGGTGCGACCCAAAACGGTCCAAAAGATGGCCGAAGCTTCCAACGAGTGGCGAACGCTCGTCCGGTGTCAGAAACCACTGGAAATGCACTTGCAGCGAAGGAAACGGGCTGAGCTCGAGGACTTCCGGTGCTCGTCCCAAGAAAACGCGAGCGGGAATGCCCCGGACTCAGTTTTCTCGTCCTGGGGTAAAAAGCGGTCCCCCGACGGTTTCTTCCCTTTGCTCCGTATTGGTCATAAGTCTTTCGATCTTCGGGTCTCGTGCTCCGAGGACTTCAACCCACACTCCTGGCATGCTCCCTGACACGTTTTCCGGAGGTATAGGTCGGGAAGCGAGCTCGTTGGAGGGAGAACTGTGGTGCGACCCAAAACGGTCCAAAAGATGGCCGAAGCTTCCAACGAGTGGCGAACGCTCGTCCGGTGTCAGAAACCACTGGAAATGCACTTGCAGCGAAGGAAACGGGCCGAGCTCGAGGACTTCCGGTGCTCGTCCCAAGAAAACGCGAGCGGGAATGCCCCGGACTCAGTTTTCTCGTCCTGGGGTAAAAAGCGGTCCCCCGACGGTTTCTTCCCTTTGCTCCGTATTGGTCATAAGTCTTTCGATCTTCGGGTCTCGTGCTCCGAGGACTTCAACCCACACTCCTGGCATGCTCCCTGACACGTTTTCCGGAGGTATAGGTCGGGAAGCGAGCTCGTTGGAGGGAGAACTGTGGTGCGACCCAAAACGGTCCAAAAGATGGCCGAAGCTTCCAACGAGTGGCGAACGCTCGTCCGGTGTCAGAAACCACTGGAAATGCATTTGCAGCGAAGGAAACGGGCCGAGCTCGAGGACTTCCGGTGCTCGTCCCAAGAAAACGCGAGCGGGAATGCCCCGGACTCAGTTTTCTCGTCCTGGGGTAAAAAGCGGTCCCCCGACGGTTTCTTCCCTTTGCTCCGTATTGGTCATAAGTCTTTCGATCTTCGGGTCTCGTGCTCCGAGGACTTCAACCCACACTCCTGGCATTCTCCCTGACACGTTTTCCGGAGGTATAGGTCGGGAAGCGAGCTCGTTGGAGGGAGAACTGTGGTGCGACCCAAAACGATCGAAAAGATGGCCGAAGCTTCCAACGAGTGGCGAACGCTCGTCCGGTGTCAGAAACCACTGGAAATGCACTTGCAGCGAAGGAAACGGGCTGAGCTCGAGGACTTCCGGTGCTCGTCCCAAGAAAACGCGAGCGGGAATGCCCCGGACTCAGTTTTCTCGTCTTGGGGTAAAAAGCGGTCCCCCGACGGTTTCTTCCCTTTGCTCCGTATTGGTCATAAGTCTTTCGATCTTCGGGTCTCGTGCTCCGAGGACTTCAACCCACACTCCTGGAATGCTCCCTGACACGTTTTCCGGAGGTATAGGTCGGGAAGCGAGCTCGTTGGAGGGAGAACTGTGGTGCGACCCAAAACGGTCCAAAAGATGGCCGAAGCTTCCAACGAGTGGCGAACGCTCGTCCGGTGTCAGAAACCACTGGAAATGCACTTGCAGCGAAGGAAACGGGCTGAGCTCGAGGACTTCCGGTGCTCGTCCCAAGAAAACGCGAGCGGGAATGCCCCGGACTTAGTTTTCTCGTCCTGGGGTAAAAAGCGGTCCCCCGACGGTTTCTTCCCTTTTCTCCGTATTGGTCATAAGTCTTTCGATCTTCGGGTCTCGTGCTCCGAGGACTTCAACCCACACTCCTGGCATGCTCCCTGACACGTTTTCCGGAGGTATAGGTCGGGAAGCGAGCTCGTTGGAGGGAGAACTGTGGTGCGACCCAAAACGGTCCAAAAGATGGCCGAAGCTTCCAACGAGTGGCGAACGCTCGTCCGGTGTCAGAAACCACTGGAAATGCACTTGCAGCGAAGGAAACGGGCCGAGCTCGAGGACTTCCGGTGCTCGTCCCAAGAAAACGCGAGCGGGAATGCCCCGGACTCAGTTTTCTCGTCCTGGGGTAAAAAACGGTCCCCCGACGGTTTCTTCCCTTTGCTCCGTATTGGTCATAAGTCTTTCGATCTTCGGGTCTCGTGCTCCGAGGATATCAACCCACACTCCTGGCATGCTCCCTGACACGTTTTCCGGAGGTATAGGTCGGGAAGCGAGCTCGTTGGAGGGAGAACTGTGGTGCGACCCAAAACGGTCCAAAAGATGGCCGAAGCTTCCAACGAGTGGCGAACGCTCGTCCGGTGTCAGAAACCACTGGAAATGCACTTGCAGCGAAGGAAACGGGCCGAGCTCGAGGACCTCCGGTGCTTGTCCCAAGAAAACGCGAGCGGGAATGCCCCGGACTCAGTTTTCTCGTCCTGGGGTAAAAAGCGGTCCCCCGACGGTTTCTTCCCTTTGCTCCGTATTGGTCATAAGTCTTTCGATCTTCGGGTCTCGTGCTCCGAGGACTTCAACCCACACTCCTGGCATGCTCCCTGACACGTTTTCCGGAGGTATAGGTCGGGAAGCGTGCTCGTTGGAGGGAGAACTGTGGTGCGACCCAAAACGGTCCAAAAGATGGCCGAAGCTTCCAACGAGTGGCGAACGCTCGTCCGGTGTCAGAAACCACTGGAAATGCACTTGCAGCGAAGGAAACGGGCCGAGCTCGAGGACTTCCGGTGCTCGTCCCAAGAAAACGCGAGCGGGAATGCCCCGGACTCAGTTTTCTCGTCCTGGGGTAAAAAGCGGTCCCCCGACGGTTTCTTCCCTTTGCTCCGTATTGGTCATAAGTCTTTCGATCTTCGGGTCTCGTGCTCCGAGGACTTCAACCCACACTCCTGGAATGCTCCCTGACCCGTTTTCCGGAGGTATAGGTCGGGAAGCGAGCTCGTTGGAGGGAGAACTGTGGTGCGACCCAAAACGGTCCAAAAGATGGCCGAAGCTTCCGACGAGTGGCGAACGCTCGTCCGGTGTCAGAAACCACTGGTAATGCACTTGCAGCGAAGGAAACGGGCTGAGCTCGAGGACTTCCGGTCTCGTCCCAAGAAAACGCGAGCGGGAATGTCCCGGACTCAGTTTTCTCGTCCTGGGGTAAAAAGCGGTCCCCCCGACGGTTTCTTCCCTTTGCTCCGTATTGGTCATAAGTCTTTCGATCTTCGGGTCTCGTGCTCCGAAGACTTCAACCCACACTCCTGGCATGCTCCCTGACACGTTTTCCGGAGGTATAGGTCGGGAAGTGAGCTCGTTGGAGGGAGAACTGTGGTGCGACCCAAAACGGTCCAAAAGATGGCCGAAGCTTCCAACGAGTGGCGAACGCTCGTCCGGTGTCAGAAACCACTGGAAATGCACTTGCAGCGAAGGAAACGGGCTGAGCTCGAGGACTTCCGGTGCTCGTCCCAAGAAAACGCGAGCGGGAATGCCCCGGACTCAGTTTTCTCGTCCTGGGGTAAAAAGCGGTCCCCCCGACGGTTTCTTCCCTTTGCTCCGTATTGGTCATAAGTCTTTCGATCTTCGGGTCTCGTGCTCCGTGGACTTCAACCCACACTCCTGGCATGCTCCCTGACCCGTTTTGCGGAAGTATAGGTCGGGAAGCGAGCTCGTTGGAGGGAGAACTGTGGTGCGACCCAAAACGGTCCAAAAGATGGCCGAAGCTTCCAACGAGTGGCGAACGCTCGTCCGGTGTCAGAAACCACTGGAAATGCACTTGCAGCGAAGGAAACGGGCTAAGCTCAAGGACTTCCGGTGCTCGTCCCAAGAAAACGCGAGCGGGAATGCCCCGGACTCAGTTTTCTCGTCCTGGGGTAAAAAGCGGTCTCCCGACGGTTTCTTCCCTTTGCTCCGTATTGGTTATAAGTCTTTCGATCTTCGGGTCTCGTGCTCCGAGGACTTCAACCCACACTCCTGGCATGCTCCCTGACACGTTTTCCGGAGGTATAGGTCGGGAAGCGAGCTCGTTGGAGGGAGAACTGTGGTGCGACCCAAAACGGTCCAAAAGATGGCCGAAGCTTCCAACGAGTGGCGAACGCTCGTCCGGTGTCAGAAACCACTGGAAATGCACTTGCAGCGAAGGAAACGGGCTGAGCTCGAGGACTTCCGGTGCTCGTCCCAAGAAAACGCGAGCGGGAATGTTCCGGACTCAGTTTTCTCGTCCTGGGGTAAAAAGCGGTCCCCCGACGGTTTCTTCCCTTTGCTCCGTATTGGTCATAAGTCTTTCGATCTTCGGGTCTCGTGCTCCGAGGACTTCAACCCACACTCCTGGCATGCTCCCTGACACGTTTTCCGGAGGTATAGGTCGGGAAGCGAGCTCGTTGGAGGGAGAACTGTGGTGCGACCCAAAACGGTCCAAAACATGGCCGAAGCTTCCAACGAGTGGCGAACGCTCGTCCGGTGTCAGAAACCACTGGAAATGCACTTGCAGCGAAGGAAACGGGCTGAGCTCGAGGACTTCCGGTGCTCGTCCCAAGAAAACGCGAGCGGGAATGCCCCGGACTCAGTTTTCTCGTCCTGGGGTAAAAAGCGGTCCCCCGACGGTTTCTTCCCTTTGCTCCGTATTGGTCATAAGTCTTTCGATCTTCGGGTCTCGTGCTCCGAGGACTTCAACCCACACTCCTGGCATGCTCCCTGACACGTTTTCCGGAGGTATAGGTCGGGAAGCGAGCTCGTTGGAGGGAGAACTGTGGTGCGACCCAAAACGGTCCAAAAGATGGCCGAAGCATCCAACGAGCGGCGAACGCTCGTCCGGTGTCAGAAACCACTGGAAATGCACTTCCAGCGAAGGAAACGGGCTGAGCTCGAGGACTTCCGGTGCTCGTCCCAAGAAAACGCGAGCGGGAATGCCCCGGACTCAGTTTTCTCGTCCTGGGGTAAAAAGCGGTCCCCCGACGGTTTCTTCCCTTTGCTCCGTATTGGTCATAAGTCTTTCGATCATCGGGTCTCGTGCTCCGAGGACTTCAACCCACACTCCTGGCATGCTCCCTGACACGTTTTCCGGAGGTATAGGTCGGGAAGCGAGCTCGTTGGAGGGAGAACTGTGGTGCGACCCAAAACGGTCCAAAAGATGGCCGAAGCTTCCAACGAGCGGCGAACGCTCGTCCGGTGTCAGAAACCACTGGAAATGCACTTGCAGCGAAGGAAACGGGCTGAGCTCGAGGACTTCCGGTGCTCGTCCCAAGAAAACGCGAGCGGGAATGCCCCGGACTCAGTTTTCTCGTCCTGGGTTAAAAAGCGGTCCCCCGACGGTTTCTTCCCTTTGCTCCGTATTGGTCATAAGTCTTTCGATCTTCGGGTCTCGTGCTCCGAGGACTTCAACCCACACTCCTGGCATGCTCCCTGACACGTTTTCTGGTGGTATAGGTCGGGAAGCGAGCTCGTTGGAGGGAGAACTGTGGTGCGACCCAAAACGGTCCAAAAGATGGCCGAAGCTTCCAACGAGCGGCGAACGCTCGTCCGATGTCAGAAACCACTGGAAATGCACTTGCAGCGAAGGAAACGGGCTGAGCTCGAGGACTTCCGGTGCTCGTCCCAAGAAAACGCGAGCGGGAATGCCCCGGACTCAGTTTTCTCGTCCTGGGGTAAAAAGCGGTCCCCCGACGGTTTCTTCCCTTTGCTCCGTATTGGTCATAAGTCTTTCGATCTTCGGGACTCGTGCTCCGAGGACTTCAACCCACACTCCTGGCATGCTCCCTGACACGTTTTCCGGAGGTATAGGTCGGGAAGCGAGCTCGTTGGAGGGAGAACTGTGGTGCGACCCAAAACGGTCCAAAAGATGGCCGAAGCTTCCAACGAGCGGCGAACGCTCGTCCGGTGTCAGAAACCACTGGAAATGCACTTGCAGCGAAGGAAACGGGCTGAGCTCGAGGACTTCCGGTGCTCGTCCCAAGAAAACGCGAGCGGGAATGCCCCGGACTCAGTTTTCTCGTCCTGGGGTAAAAAGCGGTCCCCCGACGGTTTCTTCCCTTTGCTCCGTATTGGTCATAAGTCTTTCGATCTTCGGGTCTCGTGCTCCGAGGACTTCAACCCACACTCCGGGCATGCTCCCTGACACGTTTTCCGGAGGTATAGGTCGGGAAGCGAGCTCGTTGGAGGGAGAACTGTGGTGCGACCCAAAACGGTCCAAAAGATGGCCGAAGCTTCCAACGAGCGGCGAACGCTCGTCCGGTGTCAGAAACCACTGGAAATGCACTTGCAGCGAAGGAAACGGGCCGAGCTCGAGGACTTCCGGTGCTCGTCCCAAGAAAACGCGAGCGGGAATGCCCCGGACTCAGTTTTCTCGTCCTGGGGTAAAAAGCGGTCCCCCCGACGGTTTCTTCCCTTTGCTCCGTATTGGTCATAAGTCTTTCGATCTTCGGGTCTCGTGCTCCGAGGACTTCAACCCACACTCCTGGCATGCTCCCTGACACGTTTTCCGGAGGTATAGGTCGGGAAGCGAGCTCGTTGGAGGGAGAACTGTGGTGCGACCCAAAACGGTCCAAAAGATGGCCGAAGCTTCCAACGAGTGGCGAACGCTCGTCCGGTGTCAGAAACCACTGGAAATGCACTTGCAGCGAAGGAAACGGGCCGAGCTCGAGGACTTCCGGTGCTTGTCCCAAGAAAACGCGAGCGGGAATGCCCTGGACTCAGTTTTCTCGTCCTGGGGTAAAAAACGGTCCCCCGACGGTTTCTTCCCTTTGCTCCGTATTGGTCATAAGTCTTTCGATCTTCGGGTCTCGTGCTCCGAGGACTTCAACCCACACTCCTGGCATGCTCCCTGACACGTTTTCCAGAGGTATAGGTCGGGAAGCGAGCTCGTTGGAGGGAGAACTGTGGTGCGACCCAAAACGGTCCAAAAGATGGCCGAAGCTTCCAACGAGTGGCGAACGCTCGTCCGGTGTCAGAAACCACTGGAAATGCACTTGCAGCGAAGGAAACGGGCTGAGCTCGAGGACTTCCGGTGCTCGTCCCAAGAAAACGCGAGCGGGAATGCCCCGGACTCAGTTTTCTCGTCCTGGGGTAAAAAGCGGTCCCCCGACGGTTTCTTCCCTTTGCTCCGTATTGGTCATAAGTCTTTCGATCTTCGGGTCTCGTGCTCCAAGGACTTCAACCCACACTCCTGGCATGCTCCCTGACACGTTTTCCGGAGGTATAGGTCGGGAAGCGAGCTCGTTGGAGGGAGAACTGTGGTGCGACCCAAAACGGTCCAAAAGATGGCCGAAGCTTCCAACGAGTGGCGAACGCTTGTCTGGTGTCAGAAACCACTGGAAATGCACTTGCAGCGAAGGAAACGGGCTGAGCTCGAGGACTTCCGGTGCTCGTCCCAAGAAAACGCGAGCGGGAATGCCCCGGACTCAGTTTTCTCGTCCTGGGGTAAAAAGCGGTCCCCCCGACGGTTTCTTCCCTTTGCTCCGTATTGGTCATAAGTCTTTCGATCTTCGGGTCTCGTGCTCCGAGGACTTCAACCCACACTCCTGGCATGCTCCCTGACACGTTTTCCGGAGGTATAGGTCGGGAAGCGAGCTCGTTGGAGGGAGAACTGTGGTGCGACCCAAAACGGTCCAAAAGATGGCCGAAGCTTCCAACGAGCGGCGAACGCTCGTCCGGTGTCAGAAACCACTGGAAATGCACTTGCAGCGAAGGAAACGGGCTGAGCTCGAGGACTTCCGGTGCTCGTCCCAAGAAAACGCGAGCGGGAATGCCCCAGACTCAGTTTTCTCGTCCTGGGGTAAAAAGCGGTCCCCCCGACGGTTTCTTCCCTTTGCTCCGTATTGGTCATAAGTCTTTCGATCTTCGGGTCTCGTGCTCCGAGGACTTCAACCCACACTCCTGGCATGCTCCCTGACACGTTTTCCGGAGGTATAGGTCGGGAAGCGAGCTCGTTGGAGGGAGAACTGTGGTGCGACCCAAAACGGTCCAAAAGATGGCCGAAGCTTCCAACGAGTGGCGAACGCTCGTCCGGTGTCAGAAACCACTGGAAATGCACTTGCAGCGAAGGAAACGGGCTGAGCTCGAGGACTTCCGGTGCTCGTCCCAAGAAAACGCGAGCGGGAATGCCCCGGACTCAGTTTTCTCGTCCTGGGGTAAAAAGCGATCCCCCGACGGTTTCTTCCCTTTGCTCCGTATTGGTCATAAGTCTTTCGATCTTCGGGTCTCGTGCTCCGAGGACTTCAACCCACACTCCTGGCATGCTCCCTGACACGTTTTCCGGAGGTATAGGTCGGGAAGCGAGCTCGTTGGAGGGAGAACTGTGGTGCGACCCAAAACGGTCCAAAAGATGGCCGAAGCTTCCAACGAGTGGCGAACGCTCGTCCGGTGTCAGAAACCACTGGAAATGCACTTGCAGCGAAGGAAACGGGCTGAGCTCGAGGACTTCCGGTGCTCGTCCCAAGAAAACGCGAGCGGGAATGCCCCGGACTCAGTTTTCTCGTCCTGGGGTAAAAAGCGGTCCCCCGACGGTTTCTTCCCTTTGCTCCGTATTGGTCATAAGTCTTTCGATCTTCGGGTCTCGTGCTCCGAGGACTTCAACCCACACTCCTGGCATGCTCCCTTACACGTTTTCCGGAGGTATAGGTCGGGAAGCGAGCTCGTTGGAGGGAGAGTTGTGGTGCGACCCAAAACGGTCCAAAAGATAGCCGAAGCTTCCAACGAGTGGCGAACGCTCGTCCGGTGTCAGAAACCACTGGAAATGCACTTGCAGCGAAGGAAACGGGCTGAGCTCGAGGACTTCCGGTGCTCGTCCCCAAGAAAACGCGAGCGGGAATGCCCCGGACTCAGTTTTCTCGTCCTGGGGTAAAAAGCGGTCCCCCCGACGGTTTCTTCCCTTTGCTCCGTATTGGTCATAAGTCTTTCGATCTTCGGGTCTCGTGCTCCGAGGACTTCAACCCACACTCCTGGCATGCTCCCTGACACGTTTTCCGGAGGTATAGGTCGGGAAGCGAGCTCGTTGGAGGGAGAACTGTGGTGCGACCCAAAACGGTCCAAAAGATGGCCGAAGCTTCCAACGAGTGGCGAACGCTCGTCCGGTGTCAGAAACCACTGGAAATGCACTTGCAGCGAAGGAAACGGGCCGAGCTCGAGGACTTCCGGTGCTCGTCCCAAGAAAACGCGAGCGGGAATGCCCCGGACTCAGTTTTCTCGTCCTGGGGTAAAAAGCGGTCCCCCCGACGGTTTCTTCCCTTTGCTCCGTATTGGTCATAAGTCTTTCGATCTTCGGGTCTCGTGCTCCGAGGACTTCAACCCACACTCCTGGCATGCTCCCTGACACGTTTTCCGGAGGTATAGGTCGGGAAGCGAGCTCGTTGGAGGGAGAACTGTGGTGCGACCCAAAACGGTCGAAAAGATGGCCGAAGCTTCCAACGAGTGGCGAACGCTCGTCCGGTGTCAGAAACCACTGGAAATGCACTTGCAGCGAAGGAAACGGGCTGAGCTCGAGGACTTCCGGTGCTCGTCCCAAGAAAACGCGGGCGGGAATGCCCCGGACTCAGTTTTCTCGTCCTGGGGTAAAAAGCGGTCCCCCGACGGTTTCTTCCCTTTGCTCCGTATTGGTCATAAGTCTTTCGATCTTCGGGTCTCGTGCTCCGAGGACTTCAACCCACACTCCTGGCATGCTCCCTTACACGTTTTCCGGAGGTATAGGTCGGGAAGCGAGCTCGTTGGAGGGAGAGTTGTGGTGCGACCCAAAACGGTCCAAAAGATGGCCGAAGCTTCCAACGAGTGGCGAACGCTCGTCCGGTGTCAGAAACCACTGGAAATGCACTTGCAGCGAAGGAAACGGGCCGAGCTCGAGGACTTCCGGTGCTCGTCCCAAGAAAACGCGAGCGGGAATGCCCCGGACTCAGTTTTCTCGTCCTGGGGTAAAAAGCGGTCCCCCGACGGTTTCTTCCCTTTGCTCCGTATTGGTCATAAGTCTTTCGATCTTCGGGTCTCGTGCTCCGAGGACTTCAACCCACACTCCTGGCATGCTCCCTGACACGTTTTCCGGAGGTATAGGTCGGGAAGCGAGCTCGTTGGAGGGAGAACTGTGGTGCGACCCAAAACGGTCCAAAAGATGGCCGAAGCTTCCAACGAGTGGCGAACGCTCGTCCGGTGTCAGAAACCACTGGAAATGCACTTGCAGCGAAGGAAACGGGCCGAGCTCGAGGACTTCCGGTGCTCGTCCCAAGAAAACGCGAGCGGGAATGCCTCGGACTCAGTTTTCTCGTCCTGGGGTAAAAAGCGGTCCCCCGACGGTTTCTTCCCTTTGCTCCGTATTGGTCATAAGTCTTTCGATCTTCGGGTCTCGTGCTCCGAGGACTTCAACCCACACTCCTGGCATGCTCCCTGACACGTTTTCCGGAGGTATAGGTCGGGAAGCGAGCTCGTTGGAGGGAGAACTGTGGTGCGACCCAAAACGGTCCAAAAGATGGCCGAAGCTTCCAAGGAGTAGCGAACGCTCGTCCGGTGTCAGAAACCACTGGAAATGCACTTGCAGCGAAGGAAACGGGCCGAGCTCGAGGACTTCCGGTGCTCGTCTCAAGAAAACGCGAGCGGGAATGCCCCGGACTCAGTTTTCTCGTCCTGGGGTAAAAAGCGGTCCCCCGACGGTTTCTTCCCTTTGCTCCGTATTGGTCATAAGTCTTTCGATCTTCGGGTCTCGTGCTCCGAGGACTTCAACCCACACTCCTGGCATGCTCCCTGACACGTTTTCCGGAGGTATAGGTCGGGAAGCGAGCTCGTTGGAGGGAGAACTGTGGTGCGACCCAAAACGGTCGAAAAGATGGCCGAAGCTTCCAACGAGTGGCGAACGCTCGTCCGGTGTCAGAAACCACTGGAAATGCACTTGCAGCGAAGGAAACGGGCTGAGCTCGAGGACTTCCGGTGCTCGTCCCAAGAAAACGCGGGCGGGAATGCCCCGGACTCAGTTTTCTCGTCCTGGGGTAAAAAGCGGTCCCCCGACGGTTTCTTCCCTTTGCTCCGTATTGGTCATAAGTCTTTCGATCTTCGGGTCTCGTGCTCCGAGGACTTCAACCCACACTCCTGGCATGCTCCCTGACACGTTTTCCAGAGGTATAGGTCGGGAAGCGAGCTCGTTGGAGGGAGAACTGTGGTGCGACCCAAAACGGTCCAAAAGATGGCCGAAGCTTCCAACGAGTGGCGAACGCTCGTCCGGTGCCAGAAACCACTGGAAATGCACTTGCAGCGAAGGAAACGGGCCGAGCTCGAGGACTTCCGGTGCTCGTCCCAAGAAAACGCGAGCGGGAATGCCCCGGACTCAGTTTTCTCGTCCTGGGGTAAAAAGCGGTCCCCCGACGGTTTCTTCCCTTTGCTCCGTATTGGTCATAAGTCTTTCGATCTTCGGGTCTCGTGCTCCGAGGACTTCAACCCACACTCCTGGCATGCTCCCTGACACGTTTTCCGGAGGTATAGGTCGGGAAGCGAGCTCGTTGGAGGGAGAACTGTGGTGCGACCCAAAACGGTCCAAAAGATGGCCGAAGCTTCCAACGAGTGGCGAACGCTCGTCCGGTGTCAGAAACCACTGGAAATGCACTTGCAGCGAAGGAAACGGGCCGAGCTCGAGGACTTCCGGTGCTCGTCCCAAGAAAACGCGAGCGGGAATGCCCCGGACTCAGTTTTCTCGTCCTGGGGTAAAAAGCGGTCCCCCGACGGTTTCTTCCCTTTGCTCCGTATTGGTCATAAGTCTTTCGATCTTCGGGTCTCGTGCTCCGAGGACTTCAACCCACACTCCTGGCATGCTCCCTGACACGTTTTCCGGAGGTATAGGTCGGGAAGCGAGCTCGTTGGAGGGAGAACTGTGGTGCGACCCAAAACGGTCGAAAAGATGGCCGAAGCTTCCAACGAGTGGCGAACGCTCGTCCGGTGTCAGAAACCACTGAAAATGCACTTGCAGCGAAGGAAACGGGCCGAGCTCGAGGACTTCCGGTGCTCGTCCCAAGAAAACGCGAGCGGGAATGCCCCGGACTCAGTTTTCTCGTCCTGGGGTAAAAAGCGGTCCCCCGACGGTTTCTTCCCTTTGCTCCGTATTGGTCATAAGTCTTTCGATCTTCGGGTCTCGTGCTCCGAGGACTTCAACCCACACTCCTGGCATGCTCCCTGACACGTTTTCCGGAGGTATAGGTCGGGAAGCGAGCTCGTTGGAGGGAGAACTGTGGTGCGACCCAAAACGGTCCAAAAGATGGCCGAAGCTTCCAACGAGTGGCGAACGCTCGTCCGGTGCCAGAAACCACTGGAAATGCACTTGCAGCGAAGGAAACGGGCCGAGCTCGAGGACTTCCGGTGCTCGTCCCAAGAAAACGCGAGCGGGAATGCCCCGGACTCAGTTTTCTCGTCCTGGGGTAAAAAGCGGTCCCCCGACGGTTTCTTCCCTTTGCTCCGTATTGGTCATAAGTCTTTCGATCTTCGGGTCTCGTGCTCCGAGGACTTCAACCCACACTCCTGGCATGCTCCCTGACACGTTTTCCGGAGGTATAGGTCGGGAAGCGAGCTCGTTGGAGGGAGAACTGTGGTGCGACCCAAAACGGTCCAAAAGATGGCCGAAGCTTCCAACGAGTGGCGAACGCTCGTCCGGTGCCAGAAACCACTGGAAATGCACTTGCAGCGAAGGAAACGGGCCGAGCTCGAGGACTTCCGGTGCTCGTCCCAAGAAAACGCGAGCGGGAATGCCCCGGACTCAGTTTTCTCGTCCTGGGGTAAAAAGCGGTCCCCCCGACGGTTTCTTCCCTTTGCTCCGTATTGGTCATAAGTCTTTCGATCTTCGGGTCTCGTGCTCCGAGGACTTCAACCCACACTCCTGGCATGCTCCCTGACACGTTTTCCGGAGGTATAGGTCGGGAAGCGAGCTCGTTGGAGGGAGAACTGTGGTGCGACCCAAAACGGTCCAAAAGATGGCCGAAGCTTCCAACGAGTGGCGAACGCTCGTCCGGTGCCAGAAACCACTGGAAATGCACTTGCAGCGAAGGAAACGGGCCGAGCTCGAGGACTTCCGGTGCTCGTCCCAAGAAAACGCGAGCGGGAATGCCCCGGACTCAGTTTTCTCGTCCTGGGGTAAAAAGCGGTCCCCCGACGGTTTCTTCCCTTTGCTCCGTATTGGTCATAAGTCTTTCGATCTTCGGGTCTCGTGCTCCGAGGACTTCAACCCACACTCCTGGCATGCTCCCTGACACGTTTTCCGGAGGTATAGGTCGGGAAGCGAGCTCGTTGGAGGGAGAACTGTGGTGCGACCCAAAACGGTCCAAAAGATGGCCGAAGCTTCCAACGAGTGGCGAACGCTCGTCCGGTGTCAGAAACCACTGGAAATGCACTTGCAGCGAAGGAAACGGGCCGAGCTCGAGGTCTTCCGGTGCTCGTCCCAAGAAAACGCGGGCGGGAATGCCCTGGACTCCGTTTTCTCGTCCTGGGGTAAAAAGCGGTCCCCCGACGGTTTCTTCCCTTTGCTCCGTATTGGTCATAAGTCTTTCGATCTTCGGGTCTCGTGCTCCGAGGACTTCAACCCACACTCCTGGAATGCTCCCTGACACGTTTTCCGGAGGTATAGGTCGGGAAGCGAGCTCGTTGGAGGGAGAACTGTGGTGCGACCCAAAACGGTCCAAAAGATGGCCGAAGCTTCCAACGAGTGGCGAACGCTCGTCCGGTGTCAGAAACCACTGGAAATGCACTTGCAGCGAAGGAAACGGGCCGAGCTCGAGGACTTTTGGTGCTCGTCCCAAGAAAACGCGGCCGGGAATGCCCCGGACTCAGTTTTCTCGTCCTGGGGTAAAAAGCGGTCCCGACGGTTTCTTCCCTTTGCTCCGTATTGGTCATAAGTCTTTCGATCTTCGGGTCTCGTGCTCCGAGGACTTCAACCCACACTCCTGGCATGCTCCCTGACACGTTTTCCGGAGGTATAGGTCGGGAAGCGAGCTCGTTGGAGGGAGAACTGATGTGCGACCCAAAACGGTCCAAAAGATGGCCGAAGCTTCCAACGAGTGGCGAACGCTCGTCCGGTGTCAGAAACCACTGGAAATGCACTTGCAGCGAAGGAAACCGTCCGAGCTCGAGGACTTCCGGTGCTCGTCCCAAGAAAACGCGGGCGGGAATGCCCCGGACTCAGTTTTCTCGTCCTGGGGTAAAAAGCGGTCCCCCGACGGTTTCTTCCCTTTGCTCCGTATTGGTCATAAGTCTTTCGATCTTCGGGTCTCGTGCTCCGAGGACTTCAACCCACACTCCTGGCATGCTCCCTGACACGTTTTCCGGAGGTATAGGTCTGGAAGCGAGCTCGTTGGAGGGAGAACTGTGGTGCGACCCAAAACGGTCCAAAAGATGGCCGAAGCTTCCAACGAGTGGCGAACGCTCGTCCGGTGTCAGAAACCACTGGAAATGCACTTACAGCGAAGGAAACCGTCCGAGCTCGAGGACTTCCGGTGCTCGTCCCAAGAAAACGCGGGCGGGAATGCCCCGGACTCAGTTTTCTCGTCCTGGGGTAAAAAGCGGTCCCCCGACGGTTTCTTCCCTTTGCTCCGTATTGGTCATAAGTCTTTCGATCTTCGGGTCTCGTGCTCCGAGGACTTCAACCCACACTCCTGGCATGCTCCCTGACACGTTTTCCGGAGGTATAGGTCGGGAAGCGAGCTCGTTGGAGGGAGAACTGTGGTGCGACCCAAAACGGTCCAAAAGATGGCCGAAGCTTCCAACGAGTGGCGAACGCTCGTCCGGTGTCAGAAACCACTGGAAATGCACTTGCAGCGAAGGAAACGGGCCGAGCTCGAGGACTTCCGGTGCTCGTCCCAAGAAAACGCGGGCGGGAATGCCCCGGACTCAGTTTTCTCGTCCTGGGGTAAAAAGCGGTCCCCCGACGGTTTCTTCCCTTTGCTCCGTATTGGTCATAAGTCTTTCGATCTTCGGGTCTCGTGCTTCGAGGACTTCAACCCACACTCCTGGCATGCTCCCTGACACGTTTTCCGGAGGTATAGGTCGGGAAGCGAGCTCGTTGGAGGGAGAACTGTGGTGCGACCCAAAACGGTCCAAAAGATGGCCGAAGCTTCCAACGAGTGGCGAACGCTCGTCCGGTGTCAGAAACCACTGGAAATGCACTTGCAGCGAAGGAAACGGGCCGAGCTCGAGGACTTTCGGTGCTCGTCCCAAGAAAACGCGAGCGAGAATGCCCCGGACTCAGTTTTCTCGTCCTGGGGTAAAAAGCGGTCCCCCGACGGTTTCTTCCCTTTGCTCCGTATTGATCATAAGTCTTTCGATCTTCGGGTCTCGTGCTCCGAGGACTTCAACCCACACTCCTGGCATGCTCCCTGACACGTTTTCCGGAGGTATAGGTCGGGAAGCGAGCTCGTTGGAGGGAGAACTGTGGTGCGACCCAAAACGGTCCAAAAGATGGCCGAAGCTTCCAACGAGTGGCGAACGCTCGTCCGGTGTCAGAAACCACTGGAAATGCACTTGCAGCGAAGGAAACGGGCCGAGCTCGAGGACTTCCGGTGCTCGTCCCAAGAAAACGCGAGCGGGAATGCCCCGGACTCAGTTTTCTCGTCCTGGGGTAAAAAGCGGTCCCCCGACGGTTTCTTCCCTTTGCTCCGTATTGGTCATAAGTCTTTCGATCTTCGGGTCTCGTGCTCCGAGGACTTCAACCCACACTCCTGGCATGCTCCCTGACACGTTTTCCGGAGGTATAGGTCGGGAAGCGAGCTCGTTGGAGGGAGAACTGTGGTGCGACCCAAAACGGTCCAAAAGATGGCCGAAGCTTCCAACGAGTGGCGAACGCTCGTCCGGTGTCAGAAACCACTGGAAATGCACTTGCAGCGAAGGAAACGGGCCGAGCTCGAGGACTTCCGATGCTCGTCCCAAGAAAACGCGAGCGGGAATGCCCCGGACTCAGTTTTCTCGTCCTGGGGTAAAAAGCGGTCCCCCGACGGTTTCTTCCCTTTGCTCCGTATTGGTCATAAGTCTTTCGATCTTCGGGTCTCGTGCTCCGAGGACTTCAACCCACACTCCTGGCATGCTCCCTGACACGTTTTCCGGAGGTATAGGTCGGGAAGCGAGCTCGTTGGAGGGAGAACTGTGGTGCGACCCAAAACGGTCCAAAAGATGGCCGAAGCTTCCAACGAGTGGCGAACGCTCGTCCGGTGTCAGAAACCACTGGAAATGCACTTGCAGCGAAGGAAACGGGCCGAGCTCGAGGACTTCCGGTGCTCGTCCCAAGAAAACGCGAGCGGGAATGCCCCGGACTCAGTTTTCTCGTCCTGGGGTAAAAAGCGGTCCCCCGACGGTTTCTTCCCTTTGCTCCGTATTGGTCATAAGTCTTTCGATCTTCGGGTCTCGTGCTCCGAGGACTTCAACCCACACTCCTGGCATGCTCCCTGACACGTTTTCCGGAGGTATAGGTCGGGAAGCGAGCTCGTTGGAGGGAGAACTGTGGTGCGACCCAAAACGGTCCAAAAGATGGCCGAAGCTTCCAACGAGTGGCGAACGCTCGTCCGGTGTCAGAAACCACTGGAAATGCACTTGCAGCGAAGGAAACGGGCCGAGCTCGAGGACTTCCGGTGCTCGTCCCAAGAAAACGCGAGCGGGAATGCCCCGGACTCAGTTTTCTCGTCCTGGGGTAAAAAGCGGTCCCCCGACGGTTTCTTCCCTTTGCTCCGTATTGGTCATAAGTCTTTCGATCTTCGGGTCTCGTGCTCCGAGGACTTCAACCCACACTCCTGGCATGCTCCCTGACACGTTTTCCGGAGGTATAGGTCGGGAAGCGAGCTCGTTGGAGGGAGAACTGTGGTGCGACCCAAAATGGTCCAAAAGATGGCCGAAGCTTCCAACGAGTGGCGAACGCTCGTCCGGTGTCAGAAACCACTGGAAATGCACTTGCAGCGAAGGAAACCGTCCGAGCTCGAGGACTTCCGGTGCTCGTCCCAAGAAAACGCGGGCGGGAATGCCCCGGACTCAGTTTTCTCGTCCTGGGGTAAAAAGCGGTCCCCCGACGGTTTCTTCCCTTTGCTCCGTATTGGTCATAAGTCTTTCGATCTTCGGGTCTCGTGCTCCAAGGACTTCAACCCACACTCCTGGCATGCTCCCTGACACGTTTTCCGGAGGTATAGGTCGGGAAGCGAGCTCGTTGGAGGGAGAACTGTGGTGCGACCCAAAACGGTCCAAAAGATGGCCGAAGCTTCCAACGAGTGGCGAACGCTCGTCCGGTGTCAGAAACCACTGGAAATGCACTTGCAGCGAAGGAAACGGGCTGAGCTCGAGGTCTTCCGGTGCTCGTCCCAAGAAAACGCGGGCGGGAATGCCCTGGACTCCGTTTTCTCGTCCTGGGGTAAAAAGCGGTCCCCCGACGGTTTCTTCCCTTTGCTCCGTATTGGTCATAAGTCTTTCGATCTTCGGGTCTCGTGCTCTGAGGACTTCAACCCACACTCCTGGAATGCTCCCTGACACGTTTTCCGGAGGTATAGGTCGGGAAGCGAGCTCGTTGGAGGGAGAACTGTGGTGCGACCCAAAACGGTCCAAAAGATGGCCGAAGCTTCCAACGAGTGGCGAACGCTCGTCCGGTGTCAGAAACCACTGGAAATGCACTTGCAGCGAAGGAAACGGGCCGAGCTCGAGGACTTTTGGTGCTCGTCCCAAGAAAACGCGGCCGGGAATGCCCCGGACTCAGTTTTCTCGTCCTGGGGTAAAAAGCGGTCCCGACGGTTTCTTCCCTTTGCTCCGTATTGGTCATAAGTCTTTCGATCTTCGGGTCTCGTGCTCCGAGGACTTCAACCCACACTCCTGGCATGCTCCCTGACACGTTTTCCGGAGGTATAGGTCGGGAAGCGAGCTCGTTGGAGGGAGAACTGATGTGCGACCCAAAACGGTCCAAAAGATGGCCGAAGCTTCCAACGAGTGGCGAACGCTCGTCCGGTGTCAGAAACCACTGGAAATGCACTTGCAGCGAAGGAAACCGTCCGAGCTCGAGGACTTCCGGTGCTCGTCCCAAGAAAACGCGGGCGGGAATGCCCCGGACTCAGTTTTCTCGTCCTGGGGTAAAAAGCGGTCCCCCGACGGTTTCTTCCCTTTGCTCCGTATTGGTCATAAGTCTTTCGATCTTCGGGTCTCGTGCTCCGAGGACTTCAACCCACACTCCTGGCATGCTCCCTGACACGTTTTCCGGAGGTATAGGTCGGGAAGCGAGCTCGTTGGAGGGAGAACTGTGGTGCGACCCAAAACGGTCCAAAAGATGGCCGAAGCTTCCAACGAGTGGCGAACGCTCGTCCGGTGTCAGAAACCACTGGAAATGCACTTACAGCGAAGGAAACCGTCCGAACTCGAGGACTTCCGGTGCTCGTCCCAAGAAAACGCGGGCGGGAATGCCCCGGACTCAGTTTTCTCGTCCTGGGGTAAAAAGCGGTCCCCCGACGGTTTCTTCCCTTTGCTCCGTATTGGTCATAAGTCTTTCGATCTTCGGGTCTCGTGCTCCGAGGACTTCAACCCACACTCCTGGCATGCTCCCTGACACGTTTTCCGGAGGTATAGGTCGGGAAGCGAGCTCGTTGGAGGGAGAACTGTGGTGCGACCCAAAACGGTCCAAAAGATGGCCGAAGCTTCCAACGAGTGGCGAACGCTCGTCCGGTGTCAGAAACCACTGGAAATGCACTTGCAGCGAAGGAAACGGGCCGAGATTGAGGACTTCCGGTGCTCGTCCCAAGAAAACGCGGGCGGGAATGCCCCGGACTCAGTTTTCTCGTCCTGGGGTAAAAAGCGGTCCCCCGACGGTTTCTTCCCTTTGCTCCGTATTGGTCATAAGTCTTTCGATCTTCGGGTCTCGTGCTTCGAGGACTTCAACCCACACTCCTGGCATGCTCCCTGACACGTTTTCCGGAGGTATAGGTCGGGAAGCGAGCTCGTTGGAGGGAGAACTGTGGTGCGACCCAAAACGGTCCAAAAGATGGCCGAAGCTTCCAACGAGTGGCGAACGCTCGTCCGGTGTCAGAAACCACTGGAAATGCACTTGCAGCGAAGGAAACGGGCCGAGCTCGAGGACTTTCGGTGCTCGTCCCAAGAAAACGCGAGCGAGAATGCCCCGGACTCAGTTTTCTCGTCCTGGGGTAAAAAGCGGTCCCCCGACGGTTTCTTCCCTTTGCTCCGTATTGATCATAAGTCTTTCGATCTTCGGGTCTCGTGCTCCGAGGACTTCAACCCACACTCCTGGCATGCTCCCTGACACGTTTTCCGGAGGTATAGGTCGGGAAGCGAGCTCGTTGGAGGGAGAACTGTGGTGCGACCCAAAACGGTCCAACAGATGGCCGAAGCTTCCAACGAGTGGCGAACGCTCGTCCGGTGTCAGAAACCACTGGAAATGCACTTGCAGCGAAGGAAACGGGCCGAGCTCGAGGACTTCCGGTGCTCGTCCCAAGAAAACGCGAGCGGGAATGCCCCGGACTCAGTTTTCTCGTCCTGGGGTAAAAAGCGGTCCCCCGACGGTTTCTTCCCTTTGCTCCGTATTGGTCATAAGTCTTTCGATCTTCGGGTCTCGTGCTCCGAGGACTTCAACCCACACTCCTGGCATGCTCCCTGACACGTTTTCCGGAGGTATAGGTCGGGAAGCGAGCTCGTTGGAGGGAGAACTGTGGTGCGACCCAAAACGGTCCAAAAGATGGCCGAAGCTTCCAACGAGTGGCGAACGCTCGTCCGGTGTCAGAAACCACTGGAAATGCACTTGCAGCGAAGGAAACGGGCCGAGCTCGAGGACTTCCGGTGCTCGTCCCAAGAAAACGCGAGCGGGAATGCCCCGGACTCAGTTTTCTCGTCCTGGGGTAAAAAGCGGTCCCCCGACGGTTTCTTCCCTTTGCTCCGTATTGGTCATAAGTCTTTCGATCTTCGGGTCTCGTGCTCCGAGGACTTCAACCCACACTCCTGGCATGCTCCCTGACACGTTTTCCGGAGGTATAGGTCGGGAAGCGAGCTCGTTGGAGGGAGAACTGTGGTGCGACCCAAAACGGTCCAAAAGATGGCCGAAGCTTCCAACGAGTGGCGAACGCTCGTCCGGTGTCAGAAACCACTGGAAATGCACTTGCAGCGAAGGAAACGGGCCGAGCTCGAGGACTTCCGGTGCTCGTCCCAAGAAAACGCGCGCGGGAATGCCCCGGACTCAGTTTTCTCGTCCTGGGGTAAAAAGCGGTCCCCCGACGGTTTCTTCCCTTTGCTCCGTATTGGTCATAAGTCTTTCGATCTTCGGGTCTCGTGCTCCGAGGACTTCAACCCACACTCCTGGCATGCTCCCTGACACGTTTTCCGGAGGTATAGGTCGGGAAGCGAGCTCGTTGGAGGGAGAACTGTGGTGCGACCCAAAACGGTCCAAAAGATGGCCGAAGCTTCCAACGAGTGGCGAACGCTCGTCCGGTGTCAGAAACCAATGGAAATGCACTTGCAGCGAAGGAAACGGGCCGAGCTCGAGGACTTCCGGTGCTCGTCCCAAGAAAACGCGAGCGGGAATGCCCCGGACTCAGTTTTCTCGTCCTGGGGTAAAAAGCGGTCCCCCGACGGTTTCTT
Source organism: Cucumis melo (assembly GCF_025177605.1). Classification (NCBI taxonomy): domain Eukaryota; kingdom Viridiplantae; phylum Streptophyta; class Magnoliopsida; order Cucurbitales; family Cucurbitaceae; genus Cucumis; species Cucumis melo. The sequence continues at coordinate 78,067 of NW_026123845.1, forward strand.
CCCTTTGCTCCGTATTGATCATAAGTCTTTCGATCTTCGGGTCTCGTGCTCCGAGGACTTCAACCCACACTCCTGGCATGCTCCCTGACACGTTTTCCGGAGGTATAGGTCGGGAAGCGAGCTCGTTGGAGGGAGAACTGTGGTGCGACCCAAAACGGTCCAAAAGATGGCCGAAGCTTCCAACGAGTGGCGAACGCTCGTCCGGTGTCAGAAACCACTGGAAATGCACTTGCAGCGAAGGAAACGGGCCGAGCTCGAGGACTTCCGGTGCTCGTCCCAAGAAAACGCGAGCGGGAATGCCCCGGATTCAGTTTTCTCGTCCTGGTGAAAAAGCGGTCCCCCGACGGTTTCTTCCCTTTGCTCCGTATTGGTCATAAGTCTTTCGATCTTCGGGTCTCGTGCTCCGAGGACTTCAACCCACACTCCTGGCATGCTCCCTGACACGTTTTCCGGAGGTATAGGTCGGGAAGCGAGCTCGTTGGAGGGAGAACTGTGGTGCGACCCAAAACGGTCCAAAAGATGGCCGAAGCTTCCAACGAGTGGCGAACGCTCGTCCGGTGTCAGAAACCACTGGAAATGCACTTGCAGCGAAGGAAACGGGCCGAGATTGAGGACTTCCGGTGCTCGTCCCAAGAAAACGCGGGCGGGAATGCCCCGGACTCAGTTTTCTCGTCCTGGGGTAAAAAGCGGTCCCCCGACGGTTTCTTCCCTTTGCTCCGTATTGGTCATAAGTCTTTCGATCTTCGGGTCTCGTGCTTCGAGGACTTCAACCCACACTCCTGGCATGCTCCCTGACACGTTTTCCGGAGGTATAGGTCGGGAAGCGAGCTCGTTGGAGGGAGAACTGTGGTGCGACCCAAAACGGTCCAAAAGATGGCCGAAGCTTCCAACGAGTGGCGAACGCTCGTCCGGTGTCAGAAACCACTGGAAATGCACTTGCAGCGAAGGAAACGGGCCGAGCTCGAGGACTTTCGGTGCTCGTCCCAAGAAAACGCGAGCGAGAATGCCCCGGACTCAGTTTTCTCGTCCTGGGGTAAAAAGCGGTCCCCCGACGGTTTCTTCCCTTTGCTCCGTATTGATCATAAGTCTTTCGATCTTCGGGTCTCGTGCTCCGAGGACTTCAACCCACACTCCTGGCATGCTCCCTGACACGTTTTCCGGAGGTATAGGTCGGGAAGCGAGCTCGTTGGAGGGAGAACTGTGGTGCGACCCAAAACGGTCCAACAGATGGCCGAAGCTTCCAACGAGTGGCGAACGCTCGTCCGGTGTCAGAAACCACTGGAAATGCACTTGCAGCGAAGGAAACGGGCCGAGCTCGAGGACTTCCGGTGCTCGTCCCAAGAAAACGCGAGCGGGAATGCCCCGGACTCAGTTTTCTCGTCCTGGGGTAAAAAGCGGTCCCCCGACGGTTTCTTCCCTTTGCTCCGTATTGGTCATAAGTCTTTCGATCTTCGGGTCTCGTGCTCCGAGGACTTCAACCCACACTCCTGGCATGCTCCCTGACACGTTTTCCGGAGGTATAGGTCGGGAAGCGAGCTCGTTGGAGGGAGAACTGTGGTGCGACCCAAAACGGTCCAAAAGATGGCCGAAGCTTCCAACGAGTGGCGAACGCTCGTCCGGTGTCAGAAACCACTGGAAATGCACTTGCAGCGAAGGAAACGGGCCGAGCTCGAGGACTTCCGGTGCTCGTCCCAAGAAAACGCGAGCGGGAATGCCCCGGACTCAGTTTTCTCGTCCTGGGGTAAAAAGCGGTCCCCCGACGGTTTCTTCCCTTTGCTCCGTATTGGTCATAAGTCTTTCGATCTTCGGGTCTCGTGCTCCGAGGACTTCAACCCACACTCCTGGCATGCTCCCTGACACGTTTTCCGGAGGTATAGGTCGGGAAGCGAGCTCGTTGGAGGGAGAACTGTGGTGCGACCCAAAACGGTCCAAAAGATGGCCGAAGCTTCCAACGAGTGGCGAACGCTCGTCCGGTGTCAGAAACCACTGGAAATGCACTTGCAGCGAAGGAAACGGGCCGAGCTCGAGGACTTCCGGTGCTCGTCCCAAGAAAACGCGCGCGGGAATGCCCCGGACTCAGTTTTCTCGTCCTGGGGTAAAAAGCGGTCCCCCGACGGTTTCTTCCCTTTGCTCCGTATTGGTCATAAGTCTTTCGATCTTCGGGTCTCGTGCTCCGAGGACTTCAACCCACACTCCTGGCATGCTCCCTGACACGTTTTCCGGAGGTATAGGTCGGGAAGCGAGCTCGTTGGAGGGAGAACTGTGGTGCGACCCAAAACGGTCCAAAAGATGGCCGAAGCTTCCAACGAGTGGCGAACGCTCGTCCGGTGTCAGAAACCAATGGAAATGCACTTGCAGCGAAGGAAACGGGCCGAGCTCGAGGACTTCCGGTGCTCGTCCCAAGAAAACGCGAGCGGGAATGCCCCGGACTCAGTTTTCTCGTCCTGGGGTAAAAAGCGGTCCCCCGACGGTTTCTTCCCTTTGCTCCGTATTGATCATAAGTCTTTCGATCTTCGGGTCTCGTGCTCCGAGGACTTCAACCCACACTCCTGGCATGCTCCCTGACACGTTTTCCGGAGGTATAGGTCGGGAAGCGAGCTCGTTGGAGGGAGAACTGTGGTGCGACCCAAAACGGTCCAAAAGATGGCCGAAGCTTCCAACGAGTGGCGAACGCTCGTCCGGTGTCAGAAACCACTGGAAATGCACTTGCAGCGAAGGAAACGGGCCGAGCTCGAGGACTTCCGGTGCTCGTCCCAAGAAAACGCGAGCGGGAATGCCCCGGATTCAGTTTTCTCGTCCTGGTGAAAAAGCGGTCCCCCGACGGTTTCTTCCCTTTGCTCCGTATTGGTCATAAGTCTTTCGATCTTCGGGTCTCGTGCTCCGAGGACTTCAACCCACACTCCTGGCATGCTCCCTGACACGTTTTCCGGAGGTATAGGTCGGGAAGCGAGCTCGTTGGAGGGAGAACTGTGGTGCGACCCAAAACGGTCCAAAAGATGGCCGAAGCTTCCAACGAGTGGCGAACGCTCGTCCGGTGTCAGAAACCACTGGAAATGCACTTGCAGCGAAGGAAACGGGCCGAGCTCGAGGACTTCCGGTGCTCGTCCCAAGAAAACGCGAGCGGGAATGCCCCGGACTCAGTTTTCTCGTCCTGGGGTAAAAAGCGGTCCCCCGACGGTTTCTTCCCTTTGCTCCGTATTGATCATAAGTCTTTCGATCTTCGGGTCTCGTGCTCCGAGGACTTCAACCCACACTCCTGGCATGCTCCCTGACACGTTTTCCGGAGGTATAGGTCGGGAAGCGAGCTCGTTGGAGGGAGAACTGTGGTGCGACCCAAAACGGTCCAAAAGATGGCCGAAGCTTCCAACGAGTGGCGAACGCTCGTCCGGTGTCAGAAACCACTGGAAATGCACTTGCAGCGAAGGAAACGGGCCGAGCTCGAGGACTTCCGGTGCTCGTCCCAAGAAAACGCGAGCGGGAATGCCCCGGACTCAGTTTTCTCGTCCTGGGGTAAAAAGCGGTCCCCCGACGGTTTCTTCCCTTTGCTCCGTATTGGTCATAAGTCTTTCGATCTTCGGGTCTCGTGCTCCGAGGACTTCAACCCACACTCCTGGCATGCTCCCTGACACGTTTTCCGGAGGTATAGGTCGGGAAGCGAGCTCGTTGGAGGGAGAACTGTGGTGCGACCCAAAACGGTCCAAAAGATGGCCGAAGCTTCCAACGAGTGGCGAACGCTCGTCCGGTGTCAGAAACCACTGGAAATGCACTTGCAGCGAAGGAAACGGGCCGAGCTCGAGGACTTCCGGTGCTCGTCCCAAGAAAACGCGAGCGGGAATGCCCCGGACTCCGTTTTCTCGTCCTGGGGTAAAAAGCGGTCCCCCGACGGTTTCTTCCCTTTGCTCCGTATTGGTCATAAGTCTTTCGATCTTCGGGTCTCGTGCTCCGAGGACTTCAACCCACACTCCTGACATGCCCCCTGACACGTTTTCCGGAGGTATAGGTCGGGAAGCGAGCTCGTTGGAGGGAGAACTGTGGTGCGACCCAAAACGGTCCAAAAGATGGCCGAAGCTTCCAACGAGTGGCGAACGCTCGTCCTGTGTCAGAAACCACTGGAAATGCACTTTCAGCGAAGGAAACGGGCCGAGCTCGAGGACTTCCGGTGCTAGTCCCAAGAAAACGCGAGCGGGAATGCCCCGGACTCAGTTTTCTCGTCCTGGGTAAAAAGCGGTCCCCCGACGGTTTCTTCCCTTTGCTCCGTATTGGTCATAAGTCTTTCGATCTTCGGGTCTCGTGCTCCGAGGACTTCAACCCACACTCCTGGCATGCCCCCTGACACGTTTTCCGGAGGTATAGGTCGGGAAGCGAGCTCGTTGGAGGGAGAACTGTGGTGCGACCCAAAACGGTCCAAAAGATGGCCGAAGCTTCCAACGAGTGGCGAACGCTCGTCCGGTGTCAGAAACCACTGGAAATGCACTTGCAGCGAAGGAAACGGGCCGAGCTCGAGGACTTCCGGTGCTCGTCCCAAGAAAACGCGAGCGGGAATGCCCCGGACTCAGTTTTCTCGTCCTGGGGTAAAAAGCGGTCCCCGACGGTTTCTTCCCTTTGCTCCGTATTGGTCATAAGTCTTTCGATCTTCGGGTCTCGTGCTCCGAGGACTTCAACCCACACTCCTGGCATGCTCCCTGACACGTTTTCTGGAGGTATAGGTCGGGAAGCGAGCTCGTTGGAGGGAGAACTGTGGTGCGACCCAAAACGGTCCAAAAGATGGCCGAAGCTTCCAACGAGTGGCGAACGCTCGTCCGGTGTCAGAAACCACTGGAAATGCACTTGCAGCGAAGGAAACGGGCCGAGCTCGAGGACTTCCGGTGCTCGTCGCAAGAAAACGCGAGCGGGAATGCCCCAGACTCAGTTTTCTCGTCCTGGGGTAAAAAGCGGTCCCCCGACGGTTTCTTCCCTTTGCTCCGTATTGGTCATAAGTCTTTCGATCTTCGGGTCTCGTGCTCCGAGGACTTCAACCCACACTCCTGGCATGCCCCCTGACACGTTTTCCGGAGGTATAGGTCGGGAAGCGAGCTCGTTGGAGGGAGAACTGTGGTGCGACCCAAAACGGTCCAAAAGATGGCCGAAGCTTCCAACGAGTGGCGAACGCTCGTCCGGTGTCAGAAACCACTGGAAATGCACTTGCAGCGAAGGAAACGGGCCGAGCTCGAGGACTTCTGGTGCTCGTCCCAAGAAAACGCGAGCGGGAATGCCCCGGACTCAGTTTTCTCGTCCTGGGGTAAAAAGCGGTCCCCCGACGGTTTCTTCCCTTTGCTCCGTATTGGTCATAAGTCTTTCGATCTTCGGGTCTCGTGCTCCGAGGACTTCAACCCACACTCCTGGCATGCTCCCTGACACGTTTTCCGGAGGTATAGGTCGGGAAGCGAGCTCGTTGGAGGGAGAACTGTGGTGCGACCCAAAACGTTCCAAAAGATGGCCGAAGCTTCCAACGAGTGGCGAACGCTCGTCCGGTGTCAGAAACCACTGGAAATGCACTTGCAGCGAAGGAAACGAGCCGAGCTCGAGGACTTCCGGTGCTCGTCCCAAGAAAACGCGACCGGGAATGCCCCGGACTCAGTTTTCTCGTCCTGGGGTAAAAAGCGGTCCCCCGACGGTTTCTTCCCTTTGCTCCGTATTGGTCATAAGTCTTTCGATCTTCGCGTCTCGTGCTCCGAGGACTTCAACCCACACTCCTGGCATGCTCCCTGACACGTTTTCCGGAGGTATAGGTCGGGAAGCGAGCTCGTTGGAGGGAGAACTGTGGTGCGACCCAAAACGTTCCAAAAGATGGCCGAAGCTTCCAACGAGTGGCGAACGCTCGTCCGGTGTCAGAAACCACTGGAAATGCACTTGCAGCGAAGGAAACGGGCCGAGCTCGAGGACTTCCGGTGCTCGTCCCAAGAAAACGCGAGCGGGAATGCCCCGGACTCAGTTTTCTCGTCCTGGGGTGAAAAGCGGTCCCCCGACGGTTTCTTCCCTTTGCTCCGTATTGGTCATAAGTCTTTCGATCTTCGGGTCTCGTGCTCCGAGGACTTCAACCCACACTCCTGGCATGCTCCCTGACACGTTTTCCGGAGGTATAGGTCGGGAAGCGAGCTCGTTGGAGGGAGAACTGTGGTGCGACCCAAAACGGTCCAAAAGATGGCCGAAGCTTCCAACGAGTGGCGAACGCTCGTCCGGTGTCAGAAACCACTGGAAATGCACTTGCAGCGAAGGAAACAGGACGAGCTCGAGGACTTCCGGTGCTCGTCCCAAGAAAACGCGAGCGGGAATGCCCCGGACTCAGTTTTCTCGTCCTGGGGTGAAAAGCGGTCCCCCGACGGTTTCTTCCCTTTGCTCCGTATTGGTCATAAGTCTTTCGATCTTCGGGTCTCGTGCTCCGAGGACTTCAACCCACACTCCTGGCATGCTCCCTGACACGTTTTCCGGAGGTATAGGTCGGGAAGCGAGCTCGTTGGAGGGAGAACTGTGGTGCGACCCAAAACGGTCCAAAAGATGGCCGAAGCTTCCAACGAGTGGCGAACGCTCGTCCGGTGTCAGAAACCACTGGAAATGCACTTGCAGCGAAGGAAACGAGCCGAGCTCGAGGACTTCCGGTGCTCGTCCCAAGAAAACGCGAGCGGGAATGCCCCGGACTCAGTTTTCCTCGTCCTGGGGTAAAAAGCGGTCCCCCGACGGTTTCTTCCCTTTGCTCCGTATTGGTCATAAGTCTTTCGATCTTCGGGTCTCGTGCTCCGAGGACTTCAACCCACACTCCTGGCATGCTCCCTGACACGTTTTCCGGAGGTATAGGTCGGGAAGCGAGCTCGTTGGAGGGAGAACTGTGGTGCGACCCAAAACGGTCCAAAAGATGGCCGAAGCTTCCAACGAGTGGCGAACGCTCGTCCGGTGTCAGAAACCACTGGAAATGCACTTGCAGCGAAGGAAACGAGCCGAGCTCGAGGACTTCCGGTGCTCGTCCCAAGAAAACGCGAGCGGGAATGCCCCGGACTCAGTTTTCTCGTCCTGGGGTAAAAAGCGGTCCCCCGACGGTTTCTTCCCTTTGCTCCGTATTGGTCATAAGTCTTTCGATCTTCGAGTCTCGTGCTCCGAGGACTTCAACCCACACTCCTGGCATGCTCCCTGACACGTTTTCCGGAGGTATAGGTCGGGAAGCGAGCTCGTTGGAGGGAGAACTGTGGTGCGACCCAAAACGTTCCAAAAGATGGCCGAAGCTTCCAACGAGTGGCGAACGCTCGTCCGGTGTCAGAAACCACTGGAAATGCACTTGCAGCGAAGGAAACGGGCCGAGCTCGAGGACTTCCGGTGCTCGTCCCAAGAAAACGCGAGCGGGAATGCCCCGGACTCAGTTTTCTCGTCCTGGGGTGAAAAGCGGTCCCCCGACGGTTTCTTCCCTTTGCTCCGTATTGGTCATAAGTCTTTCGATCTTCGGGTCTCGTGCTCCGAGGACTTCAACCCACACTCCTGGCATGCTCCCTGACACGTTTTCCGGAGGTATAGGTCGGGAAGCGAGCTCGTTGGAGGGAGAACTGTGGTGCGACCCAAAACGGTCCAAAAGATGGCCGAAGCTTCCAACGAGTGGCGAACGCTCGTCCGGTGTCAGAAACCACTGGAAATGCACTTGCAGCGAAGGAAACAGGCCGAGCTCGAGGACTTCCGGTGCTCGTCCCAAGAAAACGCGAGCGGGAATGCCCCGGACTCAGTTTTCTCGTCCTGGGGTGAAAAGCGGTCCCCCGATGGTTTCTTCCCTTTGCTCCGTATTGGTCATAAGTCTTTCGATCTTCGGGTCTCGTGCTCCGAGGACTTCAACCCCACACTCCTGGCATGCTCCCTGACACGTTTTCCGGAGGTATAGGTCGGGAAGCGAGCTCGTTGGAGGGAGAACTGTGGTGCGACCCAAAACGGTCCAAAAGATGGCCGAAGCTTCCAACGAGTGGCGAACGCTCGTCCGGTGTCAGAAACCACTGGAAATGCACTTGCAGCGAAGGAAACGAGCCGAGCTCGAGGACTTCCGGTGCTCGTCCCAAGAAAACGCGAGCGGGAATGCCCCGGACTCAGTTTTCTCGTCCTGGGGTAAAAAGCGGTCCCCCGACGGTTTCTACCCTTTGCTCCGTATTGGTCATAAGTCTTTCGATCTTCGGGTCTCGTGCTCCGAGGACTTCAACCCACACTCCTGGCATGCTCCCTGACACGTTTTCCGGAGGTATAGGTCGGGAAGCGAGCTCGTTGGAGGGAGAACTGTGGTGCGACCCAAAACGGTCCAAAAGATGGCCGAAGCTTCCAACGAGTGGCGAACGCTCGTCCGGTGTCAGAAACCACTGGAAATGCACTTGCAGCGAAGGAAACGAGCCGAGCTCGAGGACTTCCGGTGCTCGTCCCAAGAAAACGCGAGCGGGAATGCCCCGGACTCAGTTTTCTCGTCTTGGGGTAAAAAGCGGTCCCCCGACGGTTTCTTCCCTTTGCTCCGTATTGGTCATAAGTCTTTCGATCTTCGGGTCTCGTGCTCCGAGGACTTCAACCCACACTCCTGGCATGCTCCCTGACACGTTTTCCGGAGGTATAGGTCGGGAAGCGAGCTCGTTGGAGGGAGAACTGTGGTGCGACCCAAAACGTTCCAAAAGATGGCCGAAGCTTCCAACGAGTGGCGAACGCTCGTCCGGTGTCAGAAACCACTGGAAATGCACTTGCAGCGAAGGAAACGGGCCGAGCTCGAGGACTTCCGGTGCTCGTCCCAAGAAAATGCGAGCGGGAATGCCCCGGACTCAGTTTTCTCGTCCTGGGGTGAAAAGCGGTCCCCCGACGGTTTCTTCCCTTTGCTCCGTATTGGTCATAAGTCTTTCGATCTTCGGGTCTCGTGCTCCGAGGACTTCAACCCACACTCCTGGCATGCTCCGTGACACGTTTTCCGGAGGTATAGGTCGGGAAGCGAGCTCGTTGGAGGGAGAACTGTGGTGCGACCCAAAACGGTCCAAAAGATGGCCGAAGCTTCCAACGAGTGGCGAACGCTCGTCGGGTGTCAGAAACCACTGGAAATGCACTTGCAGCGAAGGAAACGGGCCGAGCTCGAGGACTTCCGGTGCTCGTCCCAAGAAAACGCGAGCGGGAATGCCCTGGACTCAGTTTTCTCGTCCTGGGGTGAAAAGCGGTCCCCCGACGGTTTCTTCCCTTTGCTCCGTATTGGTCATAAGTCTTTCGATCTTCGGGTCTCGTGCTCCGAGGACTTCAACCCACACTCCTGGCATGCTCCGTGACACGTTTTCCGGAGGTATAGGTCGGGAAGCGAGCTCGTTGGAGGGAGAACTGTGGTGCGACCCAAAACGGTCCAAAAGATGGCCGAAGCTTCCAACGAGTGGCGAACGCTCGTCGGGTGTCAGAAACCACTGGAAATGCACTTGCAGCGAAGGAAACGGGCCGAGCTCGAGGACTTCCGGTGCTCGTCCCAAGAAAACGCGAGCGGGAATGCCCTGGACTCAGTTTTCTCGTCCTGGGGTGAAAAGCGGTCCCCCCGACGGTTTCTTCCCTTTGCTCCGTATTGGTCATAAGTCTTTCGATCTTCGGGTCTCGTGCTCCGAGGACTTCAACCCACACTCCTGGCATGCTCCCTGACACGTTTTCCGGAGGTATAGGTCGGGAAGCGAGCTCGTTGGAGGGAGAACTGTGGTGCGACCCAAAACGGTCCAAAAGATGGCCGAAGCTTCCAACGAGTGGCGAACGCTCGTCCGGTGTCAGAAACCACTGGAAATGCACTTGCAGCAAAGGAAACGGGCCGAGCTCGAGGACTTCCGGTGCTCGTCCCAAGAAAACGGGAGCGGGAATGCCCCGGACTCAGTTTTCTCGTCCTGGGGTAAAAAGCGGTCCCCCGACGGTTTCTTCCCTTTGCTCCGTATTGGTCATAAGTCTTTCGATCTTCGGGTCTCGTGCTCCGAGGACTTCAACCCACACTCCTGGCATGCTCCCTGACACGTTTTCCGGAGGTATAGGCCGGGAAGCGAGCTCGTTGGAGGGAGAACTGTGGTGCGACCCAAAACGTTCCAAAAGATGGCCGAAGCTTCCAACGAGTGGCGAACGCTCGTCCGGTGTCAGAAACCACTGGAAATGCACTTGCAGCGAAGGAAACGGGCCGAGCTCGAGGACTTCCGGTGCTCGTCCCAAGAAAACGCGAGCGGGAATGCCCCGGACTCAGTTTTCTCGTCCTGGGGTGAAAAGCGGTCCCCCGACGGTTTCTTCCCTTTGCTCCGTATTGGTCATAAGTCTTTCGATCTTCGGGTCTCGTGCTCCGAGGACTTCAACCCACACTCCTGGCATGCTCCCTGACACGTTTTCCGGAGGTATAGGTCGGGAAGCGAGCTCGTTGGAGGGAGAACTGTGGTGCGACCCAAAACGGTCCAAAAGATGGCCGAAGCTTCCAACGAGTGGCGAACGCTCGTCCGGTGTCAGAAACCACTGGAAATACACTTGCAGCGAAGGAAACGAGCCGAGCTCGAGGACTTCCGGTGCTCGTCCCAAGAAAACGCGAGCGGGAATGCCCCGGACTCAGTTTTCTCGTCCTGGGGTAAAAAGCGGTCCCCCGACGGTTTCTTCCCTTTGCTCCGTATTGGTCATAAGTCTTTCGATCTTCGGGTCTCGTGCTCCGAGGACTTCAACCCACACTCCTGGCATGCTCCCTGACACGTTTTCCGGAGGTATAGGTCGGGAAGCGAGCTCGTTGGAGGGAGAACTGTGGTGCGACCCAAAACGGTCCAAAAGATGGCCGAAGCTTCCAACGAGTGGCGAACGCTCGTCGGGTGTCAGAAACCACTGGAAATGCACTTGCAGCGAAGGAAACGGGCCGAGCTCGAGGACTTCCGGTGCTCGTCCCAAGAAAACGCGAGCGGGAATGCCCCGGACTCAGTTTTCTCGTCCTGGGGTGAAAAGCGGTCCCCCGACGGTTTCTTCCCTTTGCTCCGTATTGGTCATAAGTCTTTCGATCTTCGGGTCTCGTGCTCCGAGGACTTCAACCCACACTCCTGGCATGCTCCCTGACACGTTTTCCGGAGGTATAGGTCGGGAAGCGAGCTCGTTGGAGGGAGAACTGTGGTGCGACTCAAAACGGTCCAAAAGATGGCCGAAGCTTCCAACGAGTGGCGAACGCTCGTCCGGTGTCAGAAACCACTGGAAATGCACTTGCAGCGAAGGAAACGAGCCGAGCTCGAGGACTTCCGGTGCTCGTCCCAAGAAAACGCGAGCGGGAATGCCCCGGACTCAGTTTTCTCGTCCTGGGGTAAAAATCGGTCCCCCGACGGTTTCTTCCCTTTGCTCCGTATTGGTCATAAGTCTTTCGATCTTCGGGTCTCGTGCTCCGAGGACTTCAACCCACACTCCTGGCATGCTCCCTGACACGTTTTCCGGAGGTATAGGTCGGGAAGCGAGCTCGTTGGAGGGAGAACTGTGGTGCGACCCAAAACGGTCCAAAAGATGGCCGAAGCTTCCAACGAGTGGCGAACGCTCGTCCGGTGTCAGAAACCACTGGAAATGCACTTGCAGCGAAGGAAACGGGCCGAGCTCGAGGACTTCCGGTGCTCGTCCCAAGAAAACGGGAGCGGGAATGTCCCGGACTCAGTTTTCTCGTCCTGGGGTAAAAAGCGGTCCCCCGACGGTTTCTTCCCTTTGCTCCGTATTGGTCATAAGTCTTTCGATCTTCGGGTCTCGTGCTCCGAGGACTTCAACCCACACTCCTGGCATGCTCCCTGACACGTTTTCCGGAGGTATAGGTCGGGAAGCGAGCTCGTTGGAGGGAGAACTGTGGTGCGACCCAAAACGTTCCAAAAGATGGCCGAAGCTTCCAACGAGTGGCGAACGCTCGTCCGGTGTCAGAAACCACTGGAAATGCACTTGCAGCGAAGGAAACGGGCCGAGCTCGAGGACTTCCGGTGCTCGTCCCAAGAAAACGCGAGCGGGAATGCCCCGGACTCAGTTTTCTCGTCCTGGGGTGAAAAGCGGTCCCCCGACGGTTTCTTCCCTTTGCTCCGTATTGGTCATAAGTCTTTCGATCTTCGGGTCTCGTGCTCCGAGGACTTCAACCCACACTCCTGGCATGCTCCCTGACACGTTTTCCGGAGGTATAGGTCGGGAAGCGAGCTCGTTGGAGGGAGAACTGTGGTGCGACCCAAAACGGTCCAAAAGATGGCCGAAGCTTCCAACGAGTGGCGAACGCTCGTCCGGTGTCAGAAACCACTGGAAATGCACTTGCAGCGAAGGAAACGGGCCGAGCTCGAGGACTTCCGGTGCTCGTCCCAAGAAAACGCGAGCGGGAATGCCCCGGACTCAGTTTTCTCGTCCTGGGGTGAAAAGCGGTCCCCCGACGGTTTCTTCCCTTTGCTCCGTATTGGTCATAAGTCTTTCGATCTTCGGGTCTCGTGCTCCGAGGACTTCAACCCACACTCCTGGCATGCTCCCTGACACGTTTTCCGGAGGTATAGGTCGGGAAGCGAGCTCGTTGGAGGGAGAACTGTGGTGCGACCCAAAACGGTCCAAAAGATGGCCGAAACTTCCAACGAGTGGCGAACGCTCGTCCGGTGTCAGAAACCACTGGAAATACACTTGCAGCGAAGGAAACGAGCCGAGCTCGAGGACTTCCGGTGCTCGTCCCAAGAAAACGCGAGCGGGAATGCCCCGGACTCAGTTTTCTCGTCCTGGGGTAAAAAGCGGTCCCCCGACGGTTTCTTCCCTTTGCTCCGTATTGGTCATAAGTCTTTCGATCTTCGGGTCTCGTGCTCCGAGGACTTCAACCCACACTCCTGGCATGCTCCCTGACACGTTTTCCGGAGGTATAGGTCGGGAAGCGAGCTCGTTGGAGGGAGAACTGTGGTGCGACCCAAAACGGTCCAAAAGATGGCCGAAGCTTCCAACGAGTGGCGAACGCTCGTCCGGTGTCAGAAACCACTGGAAATGCACTTGCAGCGAAGGAAACGGGCCGAGCTCGAGGACTTCCGGTGCTCGTCCCAAGAAAACGGGAGCGGGAATGCCCCGGACTCAGTTTTCCTCGTCCTGGGGTAAAAAGCGGTCCCCCGACGGTTTCTTCCCTTTGCTCCGTATTGGTCATAAGTCTTTCGATCTTCGGGTTTCGTGCTCCGAGGACTTCAACCCACACTCCTGGCATGCTCCCTGACACGTTTTCCGGAGGTATAGGTCGGGAAGCGAGCTCGTTGGAGGGAGAACTGTGGTGCGACCCAAAACGGTCCAAAAGATGGCCGAAGCTTCCAACGAGTGGCGAACGCTTGTCCGGTGTCAGAAACCACTGGAAATGCACTTGCAGCGAAGGAAACGGGCCGAGCTCGAGGACATCCGGTGCTCGTCCCAAGAAAACGCGAGCGGGAATGCCCCGGACTCAGTTTTCTCGTCCTGGGGTGAAAAGCGGTCCCCCCGACGGTTTCTTCCCTTTGCTCCGTATTGGTCATAAGTCTTTCGATCTTCGGGTCTCGTGCTCCGAGGACTTCAACCCACACTCCTGGCATGCTCCCTGACACGTTTTCCGGAGGTATAGGTCGGGAAGCGAGCTCGTTGGAGGGAGAACTGTGGTGCGACCCAAAATGGTCCAAAAGATGGCCGAAGCTTCCAACGAGTGGCGAACGCTCGTCCGGTGTCAGAAACCACTGGAAATGCACTTGCAGCGAAGGAAACGGGCCGAGCTCGAGGACTTCCGGTGCTCGTCCCAAGAAAACGCGAGCGGGAATGCCCCGGACTCAGTTTTCTCGTCCTGGAGTGAAAAGCGGTCCCCCGACGGTTTCTTCCCTTTGCTCCGTATTGGTCATAAGTCTTTCGATCTTCGGGTCTCGTGCTCCGAGGACTTCAACCCACACTCCTGGCATGCTCCCTGACACGTTTTCCGGAGGTATAGGTCGGGAAGCGAGCTCGTTGGAGGGAGAACTGTGGTGCGACCCAAAACGTTCCAAAAGATGGCCGAAGCTTCCAACGAGTGGCGAACGCTCGTCCGGTGTCAGAAACCACTGGAAATGCACTTGCAGCGAAGGAAACGGGCCGAGCTCGAGGACTTCCGGTGCTCGTCCCAAGAAAACGCGAGCGGGAATGCCCCGGACTCAGTTTTCTCGTTCTGGGGTGAAAAGCGGTCCCCCGACGGTTTCTTCCCTTTGCTCCGTATTGGTCATAAGTCTTTCGATCTTCGGGTCTCGTGCTCCGAGGACTTCAACCCACACTCCTGGCATGCTCCCTGACACGTTTTCCGGAGGTATAGGTCGGGAAGCGAGCTCGTTGGAGGGAGAACTGTGGTGCGACCCAAAACGGTCCAAAAGATGGCCGAAGCTTCCAACGAGTGGCGAACGCTCGTCCGGTGTCAGAAACCACTGGAAATGCACTTGCAGCGAAGGAAACGGGCCGAGCTCGAGGACTTCCGGTGCTCGTCCCAAGAAAACGCGAGCGGGAATGCCCCGGACTCAGTTTTCTCGTCCTGGGGTGAAAAGCGGTCCCCCGACGGTTTCTTCCCTTTGCTCCGTATTGGTCATAAGTCTTTCGATCTTCGGGTCTCGTGCTTCGAGGACTTCAACCCACACTCCTGGCATGCTCCCTGACACGTTTTCCGGAGGTATAGGTCGGGAAGCGAGCTCGTTGGAGGGAGAACTGTGGTGCGACCCAAAACGGTCCAAAAGATGGCCGAAGCTTCCAACGAGTGGCGAACGCTCGTCCGGTGTCAGAAACCACTGGAAATACACTTGCAGCGAAGGAAACGAGCCGAGCTCGAGGACTTCCGGTGCTCGTCCCAAGAAAACGCGAGCGGGAATGCCCCGGACTCAGTTTTCTCGTCCTGGGGTAAAAAGCGGTCCCCCGACGGTTTCTTCCCTTTGCTCCGTATTGGTCATAAGTCTTTCGATCTTCGGGTCTCGTGCTCTGAGGACTTCAACCCACACTCCTGGCATGCTCCCTGACACGTTTTCCGGAGGTATAGGTCGGGAAGCGAGCTCGTTGGAGGGAGAACTGTGGTGCGACCCAAAACGGTCCAAAAGATGGCCGAAGCTTCCAACGAGTGGCGAACGCTCGTCCGGTGTCAGAAACCACTGGAAATGCACTTGCAGCGAAGGAAACGGGCCGAGCTCGAGGACTTCCGGTGCTCGTCCCAAGAAAACGCGAGCGGGAATGCCCCGGACTCAGTTTTCTCGTCCTGGGGTAAAAAGCGGTCCCCCGACGGTTTCTTCCCTTTGCTCCGTATTGGTCATAAGTCTTTCGATCTTCGGGTCTCGTGCTCCGAGGACTTCAACCCACACTCCTGGCATGCTCCCTGACACGTTTTCCGGAGGTATAGGTCGGGAAGCGAGCTCGTTGGAGGGAGAACTGTGGTGCGACCCAAAACGGTCCAAAAGATGGCCGAAGCTTCCAACGAGTGGCGAACGCTCGTCCGGTGTCAGAAACCACTGGAAATGCACTTGCAGCGAAGGAAACGGGCCGAGCTCGAGGACTTCCGGTGCTCGTCCAAAGAAAACGCGAGCGGGAATGCCCCGGACTCAGTTTTCTCGTCCTGGGGTAAAAAGCGGTCCCCCGACGGTTTCTTCCCTTTGCTCCGTATTGGTCATAAGTCTTTCGATCTTCGGGTCTCGTGCTCCGAGGACTTCAACCCACACTCCTGGCATGCTCCCTGACACGTTTTCCGGAGGTATAGGTCGGGAAGCGAGCTCGTTGGAGGGAGAACTGTGGTGCGACCCAAAACGGTCCAAAAGATGGCCGAAGCTTCCAACGAGTGGCGAACGCTCGTCCGGTGTCAGAAACCACTGGAAATGCACTTGCAGCGAAGGAAACGGGCCGAGCTCGAGGACTTCCGGTGCTCGTCCCAAGAAAACGCGAGCGGGAATGCCCCGGACTCAGTTTTCTCGTCCTGGGGTAAAAAGCGGTCCCCCGACGGTTTCTTCCCTTTGCTCCGTATTGGTCATAAGTCTTTCGATCTTCGGGTCTCGTGCTCCGAGGACTTCAACCCACACTCCTGGCATGCTCCCTGACACGTTTTCCGGAGGTATAGGTCGGGAAGCGAGCTCGTTGGAGGGAGAACTGTGGTGCGACCCAAAACGGTCCAAAAGATGGCCGAAGCTTCCAACGAGTGGCGAACGCTCGTCGGGTGTCAGAAACCACTGGAAATGCACTTGCAGCGAAGGAAACGGGCCGAGCTCGAGGACTTCCGGTGCTCGTCCCAAGAAAACGCGAGCGGGAATGCCCCGGACTCAGTTTTCTCGTCCTGGGGTGAAAAGCGGTCCCCCGACGGTTTCTTCCCTTTGCTCCGTATTGGTCATAAGTCTTTCGATCTTCGGGTCTCGTGCTCCGAGGACTTCAACCCACACTCCTGGCATGCTCCCTGACACGTTTTCCGGAGGTATAGGTCGGGAAGCGAGCTCGTTGGAGGGAGAACTGTGGTGCGACTCAAAACGGTCCAAAAGATGGCCGAAGCTTCCAACGAGTGGCGAACGCTCGTCCGGTGTCAGAAACCACTGGAAATGCACTTGCAGCGAAGGAAACGAGCCGAGCTCGAGGACTTCCGGTGCTCGTCCCAAGAAAACGCGAGCGGGAATGCCCCGGACTCAGTTTTCTCGTCCTGGGGTCAAAATCGGTCCCCCGACGGTTTCTTCCCTTTGCTCCGTATTGGTCATAAGTCTTTCGATCTTCGGGTCTCGTGCTCCGAGGACTTCAACCCAAACTCCTGGCATGCTCCCTGACACGTTTTCCGGAGGTATAGGTCGGGAAGCGAGCTCGTTGGAGGGAGAACTGTGGTGCGACCCAAAACGGTCCAAAAGATGGCCGAAGCTTCCAACGAGTGGCGAACGCTCGTCCGGTGTCAGAAACCACTGGAAATGCACTTGCAGCGAAGGAAACGGGCCGAGCTCGAGGACTTCCGGTGCTCGTCCCAAGAAAACGGGAGCGGGAATGTCCCGGACTCAGTTTTCTCGTCCTGGGGTAAAAAGCGGTCCCCCGACGGTTTCTTCCCTTTGCTCCGTATTGGTCATAAGTCTTTCGATCTTCGGGTCTCGTGCTCCGAGGACTTCAACCCACACTCCTGGCATGCTCCCTGACACGTTTTCCGGAGGTATAGGTCGGGAAGCGAGCTCGTTGGAGGGAGAACTGTGGTGCGACCCAAAACGTTCCAAAAGATGGCCGAAGCTTCCAACGAGTGGCGAACGCTCGTCCGGTGTCAGAAACCACTGGAAATGCACTTGCAGCGAAGGAAACGGGCCGAGCTCGAGGACTTCCGGTGCTCGTCCCAAGAAAACGCGAGCGGGAATGCCCCGGACTCAGTTTTCTCGTTCTGGGGTGAAAAGCGGTCCCCCGACGGTTTCTTCCCTTTGCTCCGTATTGGTCATAAGTCTTTCGATCTTCGGGTCTCGTGCTCCGAGGACTTCAACCCACACTCCTGGCATGCTCCCTGACACGTTTTCCGGAGGTATAGGTCGGGAAGCGAGCTCGTTGGAGGGAGAACTGTGGTGCGACCCAAAACGGTCCAAAAGATGGCCGAAGCTTCCAACGAGTGGCGAACGCTCGTCCGGTGTCAGAAACCACTGGAAATGCACTTGCAGCGAAGGAAACGGGCCGAGCTCGAGGACTTCCGGTGCTCGTCCCAAGAAAACGCGAGCGGGAATGCCCCGGACTCAGTTTTCTCGTCCTGGGGTGAAAAGCGGTCCCCCGACGGTTTCTTCCCTTTGCTCCGTATTGGTCATAAGTCTTTCGATCTTCGGGTCTCGTGCTTCGAGGACTTCAACCCACACTCCTGGCATGCTCCCTGACACGTTTTCCGGAGGTATAGGTCGGGAAGCGAGCTCGTTGGAGGGAGAACTGTGGTGCGACCCAAAACGGTCCAAAAGATGGCCGAAGCTTCCAACGAGTGGCGAACGCTCGTCCGGTGTCAGAAACCACTGGAAATACACTTGCAGCGAAGGAAACGAGCCGAGCTCGAGGACTTCCGGTGCTCGTCCCAAGAAAACGCGAGCGGGAATGCCCCGGACTCAGTTTTCTCGTCCTGGGGTAAAAAGCGGTCCCCCGACGGTTTCTTCCCTTTGCTCCGTATTGGTCATAAGTCTTTCGATCTTCGGGTCTCGTGCTCTGAGGACTTCAACCCACACTCCTGGCATGCTCCCTGACACGTTTTCCGGAGGTATAGGTCGGGAAGCGAGCTCGTTGGAGGGAGAACTGTGGTGCGACCCAAAACGGTCCAAAAGATGGCCGAAGCTTCCAACGAGTGGCGAACGCTCGTCCGGTGTCAGAAACCACTGGAAATGCACTTGCAGCGAAGGAAACGGGCCGAGCTCGAGGACTTCCGGTGCTCGTCCCAAGAAAACGCGAGCGGGAATGCCCCGGACTCAGTTTTCTCGTCCTGGGGTAAAAAGCGGTCCCCCGACGGTTTCTTCCCTTTGCTCCGTATTGGTCATAAGTCTTTCGATCTTCGGGTCTCGTGCTCCGAGGACTTCAACCCACACTCCTGGCATGCTCCCTGACACGTTTTCCGGAGGTATAGGTCGGGAAGCGAGCTCGTTGGAGGGAGAACTGTGGTGCGACCCAAAACGGTCCAAAAGATGGCCGAAGCTTCCAACGAGTGGCGAACGCTCGTCCGGTGTCAGAAACCACTGGAAATGCACTTGCAGCGAAGGAAACGGGCCGAGCTCGAGGACTTCCGGTGCTCGTCCAAAGAAAACGCGAGCGGGAATGCCCCGGACTCAGTTTTCTCGTCCTGGGGTAAAAAGCGGTCCCCCGACGGTTTCTTCCCTTTGCTCCGTATTGGTCATAAGTCTTTCGATCTTCGGGTCTCGTGCTCCGAGGACTTCAACCCACACTCCTGGCATGCTCCCTGACACGTTTTCCGGAGGTATAGGTCGGGAAGCGAGCTCGTTGGAGGGAGAACTGTGGTGCGACCCAAAACGGTCCAAAAGATGGCCGAAGCTTCCAACGAGTGGCGAACGCTCGTCCGGTGTCAGAAACCACTGGAAATGCACTTGCAGCGAAGGAAACGGGCCGAGCTCGAGGACTTCCGGTGCTCGTCCCAAGAAAACGCGAGCGGGAATGCCCCGGACTCAGTTTTCTCGTCCTGGGGTAAAAAGCGGTCCCCCGACGGTTTCTTCCCTTTGCTCCGTATTGGTCATAAGTCTTTCGATCTTCGGGTCTCGTGCTCCGAGGACTTCAACCCACACTCCTGGCATGCTCCCTGACACGTTTTCCGGAGGTATAGGTCGGGAAGCGAGCTCGTTGGAGGGAGAACTGTGGTGCGACCCAAAACGGTCCAAAAGATGGCCGAAGCTTCCAACGAGTGGCGAACGCTCGTCGGGTGTCAGAAACCACTGGAAATGCACTTGCAGCGAACGAAACGGGCCGAGCTCGAGGACTTCCGGTGCTCGTCCCAAGAAAACGCGAGCGGGAATGCCCCGGACTCAGTTTTCTCGTCCTGGGGTGAAAAGCGGTCCCCCGACGGTTTCTTCCCTTTGCTCCGTATTGGTCATAAGTCTTTCGATCTTCGGGTCTCGTGCTCCGAGGACTTCAACCCACACTCCTGGCATGCTCCCTGACACGTTTTCCGGAGGTATAGGTCGGGAAGCGAGCTCGTTGGAGGGAGAACTGTGGTGCGACTCAAAACGGTCCAAAAGATGGCCGAAGCTTCCAACGAGTGGCGAACGCTCGTCCGGTGTCAGAAACCACTGGAAATGCACTTGCAGCGAAGGAAACGAGCCGAGCTCGAGGACTTCCGGTGCTCGTCCCAAGAAAACGCGAGCGGGAATGCCCCGGACTCAGTTTTCTCGTCCTGGGGTCAAAATCGGTCCCCCGACGGTTTCTTCCCTTTGCTCCGTATTGGTCATAAGTCTTTCGATCTTCGGGTCTCGTGCTCCGAGGACTTCAACCCAAACTCCTGGCATGCTCCCTGACACGTTTTCCGGAGGTATAGGTCGGGAAGCGAGCTCGTTGGAGGGAGAACTGTGGTGCGACCCAAAACGGTCCAAAAGATGGCCGAAGCTTCCAACGAGTGGCGAACGCTCGTCCGGTGTCAGAAACCACTGGAAATGCACTTGCAGCGAAGGAAACGGGCCGAGCTCGAGGACTTCCGGTGCTCGTCCCAAGAAAACGGGAGCGGGAATGTCCCGGACTCAGTTTTCTCGTCCTGGGGTAAAAAGCGGTCCCCCGACGGTTTCTTCCCTTTGCTCCGTATTGGTCATAAGTCTTTCGATCTTCGGGTCTCGTGCTCCGAGGACTTCAACCCACACTCCTGGCATGCTCCCTGACACGTTTTCCGGAGGTATAGGTCGGGAAGCGAGCTCGTTGGAGGGAGAACTGTGGTGCGACCCAAAACGTTCCAAAAGATGGCCGAAGCTTCCAACGAGTGGCGAACGCTCGTCCGGTGTCAGAAACCACTGGAAATGCACTTGCAGCGAAGGAAACGGGCCGAGCTCGAGGACTTCCGGTGCTCGTCCCAAGAAAACGCGAGCGGGAATGCCCCGGACTCAGTTTTCTCGTCCTGGGGTGAAAAGCGGTCCCCCGACGGTTTCTTCCCTTTGCTCCGTATTGGTCATAAGTCTTTCGATCTTCGGGTCTCGTGCTCCGAGGACTTCAACCCACACTCCTGGCATGCTCCCTGACACGTTTTCCGGAGGTATAGGTCGGGAAGCGAGCTCGTTGGAGGGAGAACTGTGGTGCGACCCAAAACGGTCCAAAAGATGGCCGAAGCTTCCAACGAGTGGCGAACGCTCGTCCGGTGTCAGAAACCACTGGAAATGCACTTGCAGCGAAGGAAACGGGCCGAGCTCGAGGACTTCCGGTGCTCGTCCCAAGAAAACGCGAGCGGGAATGCCCCGGACTCAGTTTTCTCGTCCTGGGGTGAAAAGCGGTCCCCCGACGGTTTCTTCCCTTTGCTCTGTATTGGTCATAAGTCTTTCGATCTTCGGGTCTCGTGCTCCGAGGACTTCAACCCACACTCCTGGCATGCTCCCTGACACGTTTTCCGGAGGTATAGGTCGGGAAGCGAGCTCGTTGGAGGGAGAACTGTGGTGCGACCCAAAATGGTCCAAAAGATGGCCGAAGCTTCCAACGAGTGGCGAACGCTCGTCCGGTGTCAGAAACCACTGGAAATACACTTGCAGCGAAGGAAACGAGCCGAGCTCGAGGACTTCCGGTGCTCGTCCCAAGAAAACGCGAGCGGGAATGCCCCGGACTCAGTTTTCTCGTCCTGGGGTAAAAAGCGGTCCCCCGACGGTTTCTTCCCTTTGCTCCGTATTGGTCATAAGTCTTTCGATCTTCGGGTCTCGTGCTCCGAGGACTTCAACCCACACTCCTGGCATGCTCCCTGACACGTTTTCCGGAGGTATAGGTCGGGAAGCGAGCTCGTTGGAGGGAGAACTGTGGTGCGACCCAAAACGGTCCAAAAGATGGCCGAAGCTTCCAACGAGTGGCGAACGCTCGTCCGGTGTCAGAAACCACTGGAAATGCACTTGCAGCGAAGGAAACGGGCCGAGCTCGAGGACTTCCGGTGCTCGTCCCAAGAAAACGGGAGCGGGAATGCCCCGGACTCAGTTTTCTCGTCCTGGGGTAAAAAGCGGTCCCCCGACGGTTTCTTCCCTTTGCTCCGTATTGGTCATAAGTCTTTCGATCTTCGGGTCTCGTGCTCCGAGGACTTCAACCCACACTCCTGGCATGCTCCCTGACACGTTTTCCGGAGGTATAGGTCGAGAAGCGAGCTCGTTGGAGGGAGAACTGTGGTGCGACCCAAAACGGTCCAAAAGATGGCCGAAGCTTCCAACGAGTGGCGAACGCTCGTCGGGTGTCAGAAACCACTGGAAATGCACTTGCAGCGAAGGAAACGGGCCGAGATCGAGGACTTCCGGTGCTCGTCCCAAGAAAACGCGAGCGGGAATGCCCCGGACTCAGTTTTCTCGTCCTGGGGTGAAAAGCGGTCCCCCGACGGTTTCTTCCCTTTGCTCCGTATTGGTCATAAGTCTTTCGATCTTCGGGTCTCGTGCTCCGAGGACTTCAACCCACACTCCTGGCATGCTCCCTGACACGTTTTCCGGAGGTATAGGTCGGGAAGCGAGCTCGTTGGAGGGAGAACTGTGGTGCGACCCAAAATGGTCCAAAAGATGGCCGAAGCTTCCAACGAGTGGCGAACGCTCGTCCGGTGTCAGAAACCACTGGAAATGCACTTGCAGCGAAGGAAACGGGCCGAGCTCGAGGACTTCCGGTGCTCGTCCCAAGAAAACGCGAGCGGGAATGCCCCGGACTCAGTTTTCTCGTCCTGGGGTGAAAAGCGGTCCCCCGACGGTTTCTTCCCTTTGCTCCGTATTGGTCATAAGTCTTTCGATCTTCGGGTCTCGTGCTCCGAGGACTTCAACCCACACTCCTGGCATGCTCCCTGACACGTTTTCCGGAGGTATAGGTCGGGAAGCGAGCTCGTTGGAGGGAGAACTGTGGTGCGACCCAAAACGTTCCAAAAGATGGCCGAAGCTTCCAACGAGTGGCGAACGCTCGTCCGGTGTCAGAAACCACTGGAAATGCACTTGCAGCGAAGGAAACGGGCCGAGCTCGAGGACTTCCGGTGCTCGTCCCAAGAAAACGCGAGCGGGAATGCCCCGGACTCAGTTTTCTCGTCCTGGGGTGAAAAGCGGTCCCCCGACGGTTTCTTCCCTTTGCTCCGTATTGGTCATAAGTCTTTCGATCTTCGGGTCTCGTGCTCCGAGGACTTCAACCCACACTCCTGGCATGCTCCCTGACACGTTTTCCGGAGGTATAGGTCGGGAAGCGAGCTCGTTGGAGGGAGAACTGTGGTGCGACCCAAAACGGTCCAAAAGATGGCCGAAGCTTCCAACGAGTGGCGAACGCTCGTCCGGTGTCAGAAACCACTGGAAATGCACTTGCAGCGAAGGAAACGGGCCGAGCTCGAGGACTTCCGGTGCTCGTCCCAAGAAAACGCGAGCGGGAATGCCCCGGACTCAGTTTTCTCGTCCTGGGGTGAAAAGCGGTCCCCCGACGGTTTCTTCCCTTTGCTCCGTATTGGTCATAAGTCTTTCGATCTTCGGGTCTCGTGCTCCGAGGACTTCAACCCACACTCCTGGCATGCTCCCTGACACATTTTCCGGAGGTATAGGTCAGGAAGCGAGCTCGTTGGAGGGAGAACTGTGGTGCGACCCAAAACGGTCCAAAAGATGGCCGAAGCTTCCAACGAGTGGCGAACGCTCGTCCGGTGTCAGAAACCACTGGAAATACACTTGCAGCGAAGGAAACGAGCCGAGCTCGAGGACTTCCGGTGCTCGTCCCAAGAAAACGCGAGCGGGAATGCCCCGGACTCAGTTTTCTCGTCCTGGGGTAAAAAGCGGTCCCCCGACGGTTTCTTCCCTTTGCTCCGTATTGGTCATAAGTCTTTCGATCTTCGGGTCTCGTGCTCCGAGGACTTCAACCCACACTCCTGGCATGCTCCCTGACACGTTTTCCGGAGGTATAGGTCGGGAAGCGAGCTCGTTGGAGGGAGAACTGTGGTGCGACCCAAAACGGTCCAAAAGATGGCCGAAGCTTCCAACGAGTGGCGAACGCTCGTCCGGTGTCAGAAACCACTGGAAATGCACTTGCAGCGAAGGAAACGGGCCGAGCTCGAGGACTTCCGGTGCTCGTCCCAAGAAAACGGGAGCGGGAATGCCCCGGACTCAGTTTTCTCGTCCTGGGGTAAAAAGCGGTCCCCCGACGGTTTCTTCCCTTTGCTCCGTATTGGTCATAAGTCTTTCGATCTTCGGGTCTCGTGCTCCGAGGACTTCAACCCACACTCCTGGCATGCTCCCTGACACGTTTTCCGGAGGTATAGGTCGAGAAGCGAGCTCGTTGGAGGGAGAACTGTGGTGCGACCCAAAACGGTCCAAAAGATGGCCGAAGCTTCCAACGAGTGGCGAACGCTTGTCCGGTGTCAGAAACCACTGGAAATGCACTTGCAGCGAAGGAAACGGGCCGAGCTCGAGGACTTCCGGTGCTCGTCCCAAGAAAACGCGAGCGGGAATGCCCCGGACTCAGTTTTCTCGTCCTGGGGTGAAAAGCGGTCCCCCGACGGTTTCTTCCCTTTGCTCCGTATTGGTCATAAGTCTTTCGATCTTCGGGTCTCGTGCTCCGAGGACTTCAACCCACACTCCTGGCATGCTCCCTGACACGTTTTCCGGAGGTATAGGTCGGGAAGCGAGCTCGTTGGAGGGAGAACTGTGGTGCGACCCAAAATGGTCCAAAAGATGGCCGAAGCTTCCAACGAGTGGCGAACGCTCGTCCGGTGTCAGAAACCACTGGAAATGCACTTGCAGCGAAGGAAACGGGCCGAGCTCGAGGACTTCCGGTGCTCGTCCCAAGAAAACGCGAGCGGGAATGCCCCGGACTCAGTTTTCTCGTCCTGGGGTGAAAAGCGGTCCCCCGACGGTTTCTTCCCTTTGCTCCGTATTGGTCATAAGTCTTTCGATCTTCGGGTCTCGTGCTCCGAGGACTTCAACCCACACTCCTGGCATGCTCCCTGACACGTTTTCCGGAGGTATAGGTCGGGAAGCGAGCTCGTTGGAGGGAGAACTGTGGTGCGACCCAAAACGTTCCAAAAGATGGCCGAAGCTTCCAACGAGTGGCGAACGCTCGTCCGGTGTCAGAAACCACTGGAAATGCACTTGCAGCGAAGGAAACGGGCCGAGCTCGAGGACTTCCGGTGCTCGTCCCAAGAAAACGCGAGCGGGAATGCCCCGGACTCAGTTTTCTCGTCCTGGGGTGAAAAGCGGTCCCCCGACGGTTTCTTCCCTTTGCTCCGTATTGGTCATAAGTCTTTCGATCTTCGGGTCTCGTGCTCCGAGGACTTCAACCCACACTCCTGGCATGCTCCCTGACACGTTTTCCGGAGGTATAGGTCGGGAAGCGAGCTCGTTGGAGGGAGAACTGTGGTGCGACCCAAAACGGTCCAAAAGATGGCCGAAGCTTCCAACGAGTGGCGAACGCTCGTCCGGTGTCAGAAACCACTGGAAATGCACTTGCAGCGAAGGAAACGGGCCGAGCTCGAGGACTTCCGGTGCTCGTCCCAAGAAAACGCGAGCGGGAATGCCCCGGACTCAGTTTTCTCGTCCTGGGGTGAAAAGCGGTCCCCCGACGGTTTCTTCCCTTTGCTCCGTATTGGTCATAAGTCTTTCGATCTTCGGGTCTCGTGCTCCGAGGACTTCAACCCACACTCCTGGCATGCTCCCTGACACGTTTTCCGGAGGTATAGGTCGGGAAGCGAGCTCGTTGGAGGGAGAACTGTGGTGCGACCCAAAACGGTCCAAAAGATGGCCGAAGCTTCCAACGAGTGGCGAACGCTCGTCCGGTGTCAGAAACCACTGGAAATACACTTGCAGCGAAGGAAACGAGCCGAGCTCGAGGACTTCCGGTGCTCGTCCCAAGAAAACGCGAGCGGGAATGCCCCGGACTCAGTTTTCTCGTCCTGGGGTAAAAAGCGGTCCCCCGACGGTTTCTTCCCTTTGCTCCGTATTGGTCATAAGTCTTTCGATCTTCGGGTCTCGTGCTCCGAGGACTTCAACCCACACTCCTGGCATGCTCCCTGACACGTTTTCCGGAGGTATAGGTCGGGAAGCGAGCTCGTTGGAGGGAGAACTGTGGTGCGACCCAAAACGGTCCAAAAGATGGCCGAAGCTTCCAACGAGTGGCGAACGCTCGTCCGGTGTCAGAAACCACTGGAAATGCACTTGCAGCGAAGGAAACGGGCCGAGCTCGAGGACTTCCGGTGCTCGTCCCAAGAAAACGCGAGCGAGAATGCCCCGGACTCAGTTTTCTCGTCCTGGGGTAAAAAGCGGTCCCCCGACGGTTTCTTCCCTTTGCTCCGTATTGGTCATAAGTCTTTCGATCTTCGGGTCTCGTGCTCCGAGGACTTCAACCCACACTCCTGGCATGCTCCCTGACACGTTTTCCGGAGGTATAGGTCGGGAAGCGAGCTCGTTGGAGGGAGAACTGTGGTGCGACCCAAAACGGTCCAAAAGATGGCCGAAGCTTCCAACGAGTGGCGAACGCTCGTCCGGTGTCAGAAACCACTGGAAATGCACTTGCAGCGAAGGAAACGGGCCGAGCTCGAGGACTTCCGGTGCTCGTCCCAAGAAAACGCGAGCGGGAATGCCCCGGACTCAGTTTTCTCGTCCTGGGGTAAAAAGCGGTCCCCCGACGGTTTCTTCCCTTTGCTCCGTATTGGTCATAAGTCTTTCGATCTTCGGGTCTCGTGCTCCGAGGACTTCAACCCACACTCCTGGCATGCTCCCTGACACGTTTTCCGGAGGTATAGGTCGGGAAGCGAGCTCGTTGGAGGGAGAACTGTGGTGCGACCCAAAACGGTCCAAAAGATGGCCGAAGCTTCCAACGAGTGGCGAACGCTCGTCCGGTGTCAGAAACCACTGGAAATGCACTTGCAGCGAAGGAAACGGGCCGAGCTCGAGGACTTCCGGTGCTCGTCCCAAGAAAACGCGAGCGGGAATGCCCCGGACTCAGTTTTCTCGTCCTGGGGTAAAAAGCGGTCCCCCGACGGTTTCTTCCCTTTGCTCCGTATTGGTCATAAGTCTTTCGATCTTCGGGTCTCGTGCTCCGAGGACTTCAACCCACACTCCTGGCATGCTCCCTGACACGTTTTCCGGAGGTATAGGTCGGGAAGCGAGCTCGTTGGAGGGAGAACTGTGGTGCGACCCAAAACGGTCCAAAAGATGGCCGAAGCTTCCAACGAGTGGCGAACGCTCGTCCGGTGTCAGAAACCACTGGAAATGCACTTGCAGCGAAGGAAACGGGCCGAGCTCGAGGACTTCCGGTGCTCGTCCCAAGAAAATGCGAGCGGAAATGCCCCGGACTCAGTTTTCTCGTCCTGGGGTGAAAAGCGGTCCCCCGACGGTTTCTTCCCTTTGCTCCGTATTGGTCATAAGTCTTTCGATCTTCGGGTCTCGTGCTCCGAGGACTTCAACCCACACTCCTGGCATGCTCCCTGACACGTTTTCCGGAGGTATAGGTCGGGAAGCGAGCTCGTTGGAGGGAGAACTGTGGTGCGACCCAAAACGGTCCAAAAGATGGCCGAAGCTTCCAACGAGTGGCGAACGCTCGTCCGGTGTCAGAAACCACTGGAAATACACTTGCAGCGAAGGAAACGAGCCGAGCTCGAGGACTTCCGGTGCTCGTCCCAAGAAAACGCGAGCGGGAATGCCCCGGACTCAGTTTTCTCGTCCTGGGGTAAAAAGCGGTCCCCCGACGGTTTCTTCCCTTTGCTCCGTATTGGTCATAAGTCTTTCGATCTTCGGGTCTCGTGCTCCGAGGACTTCAACCCACACTCCTGGCATGCTCCCTGACACGTTTTCCGGAGGTATAGGTCGGGAAGCGAGCTCGTTGGAGGGAGAACTGTGGTGCGACCCAAAACGGTCCAAAAGATGGCCGAAGCTTCCAACGAGTGGCGAACGCTCGTCCGGTGTCAGAAACCACTGGAAATGCACTTGCAGCGAAGGAAACGGGCCGAGCTCGAGGACTTCCGGTGCTCGTCCCAAGAAAACGCGAGCGAGAATGCCCCGGACTCAGTTTTCTCGTCCTGGGGTAAAAAGCGGTCCCCCGACGGTTTGTTCCCTTTGCTCCGTATTGGTCATAAGTCTTTCGATCTTCGGGTCTCGTGCTCCGAGGACTTCAACCCACACTCCTGGCATGCTCCCTGACACGTTTTCCGGAGGTATAGGTCGGGAAGCGAGCTCGTTGGAGGGAGAACTGTGGTGCGACCCAAAACGGTCCAAAAGATGGCCGAAGCTTCCAACGAGTGGCGAACGCTCGTCCGGTGTCAGAAACCACTGGAAATGCACTTGCAGCGAAGGAAACGGGCCGAGCTCGAGGACTTCCGGTGCTCGTCCCAAGAAAACGCGAGCGGGAATGCCCCGGACTCAGTTTTCTCGTCCTGGGGTAAAAAGCGGTCCCCCGACGGTTTCTTCCCTTTGCTCCGTATTGGTCATAAGTCTTTCGATCTTCGGGTCTCGTGCTCCGAGGACTTCAACCCACACTCCTGGCATGCTCCCTGACACGTTTTCCGGAGGTATAGGTCGGGAAGCGAGCTCGTTGGAGGGAGAACTGTGGTGCGACCCAAAACGGTCCAAAAGATGGCCGAAGCTTCCAACGAGTGGCGAACGCTCGTCCGGTGTCAGAAACCACTGGAAATGCACTTGCAGCGAAGGAAACGGGCCGAGCTCGAGGACTTCCGGTGCTCGTCCCAAGAAAACGCGAGCGGGAATGCCCCGGACTCAGTTTTCTCGTCCTGGGGTAAAAAGCGGTCCCCCGACGGTTTCTTCCCTTTGCTCCGTATTGGTCATAAGTCTTTCGATCTTCGGGTCTCGTGCTCCGAGGACTTCAACCCACACTCCTGGCATGCTCCCTGACACGTTTTCCGGAGGTATAGGTCGGGAAGCGAGCTCGTTGGAGGGAGAACTGTGGTGCGACCCAAAACGGTCCAAAAGATGGCCGAAGCTTCCAACGAGTGGCGAACGCTCGTCCGGTGTCAGAAACCACTGGAAATGCACTTGCAGCGAAGGAAACGGGCCGAGCTCGAGGACTTCCGGTGCTCGTCCCAAGAAAATGCGAGCGGAAATGCCCCGGACTCAGTTTTCTCGTCCTGGGGTGAAAAGCGGTCCCCCGACGGTTTCTTCCCTTTGCTCCGTATTGGTCATAAGTCTTTCGATCTTCGGGTCTCGTGCTCCGAGGACTTCAACCCACACTCCTGGCATGCTCCCTGACACGTTTTCCGGAGGTATAGGTCGGGAAGCGAGCTCGTTGGAGGGAGAACTGTGGTGCGACCCAAAACGGTCCAAAAGATGGCCGAAGCTTCCAACGAGTGGCGAACGCTCGTCCGGTGTCAGAAACCGCTGGAAATGCACTTGCAGCGAAGGAAACGGGCCGAGCTCGAGGACTTCCGGTGCTCGTCCCAAGAAAACGCGAGCGGGAATGCCCCGGACTCAGTTTTCTCGTCCTGGGGTAAAAAGCGGTCCCCCGACGGTTTCTTCCCTTTGCTCCGTATTGGTCATAAGTCTTTCGATCTTCGGGTCTCGTGCTCCGAGGACTTCAACCCACACTCCTGGCATGCTCCCTGACACGTTTTCCGGAGGTATAGGTCGGGAAGCGAGCTCGTTGGAGGGAGAACTGTGGTGCGACCCAAAACGGTCCAAAAGATGGCCGAAGCTTCCAACGAGTGGCGAACGCTCGTCCGGTGTCAGAAACCACTGGAAATGCACTTGAAGCGAAGGAAACGGGCCGAGCTCGAGGACTTCCGGTGCTCGTCCCAAGAAAACGCGAGCAGGAATGCCCCGGACTCAGTTTTCTCGTCCTGGGGTAAAAAGCGGTCCCCCGACGGTTTGTTCCCTTTGCTCCGTATTGGTCATAAGTCTTTCGATCTTCGGGTCTCGTGCTCCGAGGACTTCAACCCACACTCCTGGCATGCTCCCTGACACGTTTTCCGGAGGTATAGGTCGGGAAGCGAGCTCGTTGGAGGGAGAACTGTGGTGCGACCCAAAACGGTCCAAAAGATGGCCGAAGCTTCCAACGAGTGGCGAACGCTCGTCCGGTGTCAGAAACCGCTGGAAATGCACTTGCAGCGAAGGAAACGGGCCGAGCTCGAGGACTTCCGGTGCTCGTCCCAAGAAAACGCGAGCGGGAATGCCCCGGACTCAGTTTTCTCGTCCTGGGTAAAAAGCGGTCCCCCAACGGTTTCTTCCCTTTGCTCCGTATTGGTCATAAGTCTTTCGATCTTCGGGTCTCGTGCTCCGAGGACTTCAACCCACACTCCTGGCATGCTCCCTGACACGTTTTCCGGAGGTATAGGTCGGGAAGCGAGCTCGTTGGAGGGAGAACTGTGGTGCGACCCAAAACGGTCCAAAAGATGGCCGAAGCTTCCAACGAGTGGCGAACGCTCGTCCGGTGTCAGAAACCACTGGAAATGCACTTGCAGCGAAGGAAACGGGCCGAGCTCGAGGACTTCCGGTGCTCGTCCCAAGAAAACGCGAGCGGGAATGCCCCGGACTCAGTTTTCTCGTCCTGGGGTAAAAAGCGGTCCCCCGACGGTTTCTTCCCTTTGCTCCGTATTGGTCATAAGTCTTTCGATCTTCGGGTCTCGTGCTCCGAGGACTTCAACCCACACTCCTGGCATGCTCCCTGACACGTTTTCCGGAGGTATAGGTCGGGAAGCGAGCTCGTTGGAGGGAGAACTGTGGTGCGACCCAAAACGGTCCAAAAGATGGCCGAAGCTTCCAACGAGTGGCGAACGCTCGTCCGGTGTCAGAAACCACTGGAAATGCACTTGCAGCGAAGGAAACGGGCCGAGCTCGAGGACTTCCGGTGCTCGTCCCAAGAAAACGCGAGCGGGAATGCCCCGGACTCAGTTTTCTCGTCCTGGGGTAAAAAGCGGTCCCCCGACGGTTTCTTCCCTTTGCTCCGTATTGGTCATAAGTCTTTCGATCTTCGGGTCTCGTGCTCCGAGGACTTCAACCCACACTCCTGGCATGCTCCCTGACACGTTTTCCGGAGGTATAGGTCGGGAAGCGAGCTCGTTGGAGGGAGAACTGTGGTGCGACCCAAAACGGTCCAAAAGATGGCCGAAGCTTCCAACGAGTGGCGAACGCTCGTCCGGTGTCAGAAACCACTGGAAATGCACTTGCAGCGAAGGAAACGGGCCGAGCTCGAGGACTTCCGGTGCTCGTCCCAAGAAAACGCGAGCGGGAATGCCCCGGACTCAGTTTTCTCGTCCTGGGGTAAAAAGCGGTCCCCCGACGGTTTGTTCCCTTTGCTCCGTATTGGTCATAAGTCTTTCGATCTTCGGGTCTCGTGCTCCGAGGACTTCAACCCACACTCCTGGCATGCTCCCTGACACGTTTTCCGGAGGTATAGGTCGGGAAGCGAGCTCGTTGGAGGGAGAACTGTGGTGCGACCCAAAACGGTCCAAAAGATGGCCGAAGCTTCCAACGAGTGGCGAACGCTCGTCCGGTGTCAGAAACCGCTGGAAATGCACTTGCAGCGAAGGAAACAGGCCGAGCTCGAGGACTTCCGGTGCTCGTCCCAAGAAAACGCGAGCGGGAATGCCCCGGACTCAGTTTTCTCGTCCTGGGTAAAAAGCGGTCCCCCGACGGTTTCTTCCCTTTGCTCCGTATTGGTCATAAGTCTTTCGATCTTCGGGTCTCGTGCTCCGAGGACTTCAACCCACACTCCTAGCATGCTCCCTGACACGTTTTCCGGAGGTATAGGTCGGGAAGCGAGCTCGTTGGAGGGAGAACTGTGGTGCGACCCAAAACGGTCCAAAAGATGGCCGAAGCTTCCAACGAGTGGCGAACGCTCGTCCGGTGTCAGAAACCACTGGAAATGCACTTGCAGCGAAGGAAACGGGCCGAGCTCGAGGACTTCCGGTGCTCGTCCCAAGAAAACGCGAGCGGGAATGCCCCGGACTCAGTTTTCTCGTCCTGGGGTAAAAAGCGGTCCCCCGACGGTTTGTTCCCTTTGCTCCGTATTGGTCATAAGTCTTTCGATCTTCGGGTCTCGTGCTCCGAGGACTTCAACCCACACTCCTGGCATGCTCCCTGACATGTTTTCCGGAGGTATAGGTCGGGAAGCGAGCTCGTTGGAGGGAGAACTGTGGTGCGACCCAAAACGGTCCAAAAGATGGCCGAAGCTTCCAACGAGTGGCGAACGCTCGTCCGGTGTCAGAAACCACTGGAAATGCACTTGCAGCGAAGGAAACGGGCCGAGCTCGAGGACTTCCGGTGCTCGTCCCAAGAAAACGCGAGCGGGAATGCCCCGGACTCAGTTTTCTCGTCCTGGGAAAAAAAGCGGTCCCCCGACGGTTTGTTCCCTTTGCTCCGTATTGGTCATAAGTCTTTCGATCTTCGGGTCTCGTGCTCCGAGGACTTCAACCCACACTCCTGGCATGCTCCCTGACACGTTTTCCGGAGGTATAGGTCGGGAAGCGAGCTCGTTGGAGGGAGAACTGTGGTGCGACCCAAAACGGTCCAAAAGATGGCCGAAGCTTCCAACGAGTGGCGAACGCTCGTCCGGTGTCAGAAACCACTGGAAATGCACTTGCAGCGAAGGAAACGGGCCGAGCTCGAGGACTTCCGGTGCTCGTCCCAAGAAAACGCGAGCGGGAATGCCCCGGACTCAGTTTTCTCGTCCTGGGGTAAAAAGCGGTCCCCCGACGGTTTCTTCCCTTTGCTCCGTATTGGTCATAAGTCTTTCGATCTTCGGGTCTCGTGCTCCGAGGACTTCAACCCACACTCCTGGCATGCTCCCTGACACGTTTTCCGGAGGTATAGGTCGGGAAGCGAGCTCGTTGGAGGGAGAACTGTGGTGCGACCCAAAACGGTCCAAAAGATGGCCGAAGCTTCCAACGAGTGGCGAACGCTCGTCCGGTGTCAGAAACCACTGGAAATGCACTTGCAGCGAAGGAAACGGGCCGAGCTCGAGGACTTCCGGTGCTCGTCCCAAGAAAACGCGAGCGGGAATGCCCCGGACTCAGTTTTCTCGTCCTGGGGTAAAAAGCGGTCCCCCGACGGTTTCTTCCCTTTGCTCCGTATTGGTCATAAGTCTTTCGATCTTCGGGTCTCGTGCTCCGAGGACTTCAACCCACACTCCTGGCATGCTCCCTGACACGTTTTCCGGAGGTATAGGTCGGGAAGCGAGCTCGTTGGAGGGAGAACTGTGGTGCGACCCAAAACGGTCCAAAAGATGGCCGAAGCTTCCAACGAGTGGCGAACGCTCGTCCGGTGTCAGAAACCACTGGAAATGCACTTG
Organism: Cucumis melo; assembly: GCF_025177605.1. Taxonomy (NCBI): domain Eukaryota; kingdom Viridiplantae; phylum Streptophyta; class Magnoliopsida; order Cucurbitales; family Cucurbitaceae; genus Cucumis; species Cucumis melo. Next base: position 110,866 of record NW_026123845.1, read on the forward strand.
AAGCGAAGGAAACGGGCCGAGCTCGAGGACTTCCGGTGCTCGTCCCAAGAAAACGCGAGCGGGAATGCCCCGGACTCAGTTTTCTCGTCCTGGGGTAAAAAGCGGTCCCCCGACGGTTTGTTCCCTTTGCTCCGTATTGGTCATAAGTCTTTCGATCTTCGGGTCTCGTGCTCCGAGGACTTCAACCCACACTCCTGGCATGCTCCCTGACACGTTTTCCGGAGGTATAGGTCGGGAAGCGAGCTCGTTGGAGGGAGAACTGTGGTGCGACCCAAAACGGTCCAAAAGATGGCCGAAGCTTCCAACGAGTGGCGAACGCTCGTCCGGTGTCAGAAACCGCTGGAAATGCACTTGCAGCGAAGGAAACGGGCCGAGCTCGAGGACTTCCGGTGCTCGTCCCAAGAAAACGCGAGCGGGAATGCCCCGGACTCAGTTTTCTCGTCCTGGGTAAAAAGCGGTCCCCCGACGGTTTCTTCCCTTTGCTCCGTATTGGTCATAAGTCTTTCGATCTTCGGGTCTCGTGCTCTGTGGACTTCAACCCACACTCCTGGCATGCTCCCTGACACGTTTTCCGGAGGTATAGGTCGGGAAGCGTGCTCGTTGGAGGGAGAACTGTGGTGCGACCCAAAACGGTCCAAAAGATGGCCGAAGCTTCCAACGAGTGGCGAACGCTCGTCCGGTGTCAGAAACCACTGGAAATGCACTTGCAGCGAAGGAAACGGGCCGAGCTCGAGGACTTCCGGTGCTCGTCCCAAGAAAACGCGAGCGGGAATGCCCCGGACTCAGTTTTCTCGTCCTGGGGTAAAAAGCGGTCCCCCGACGGTTTCTTCCCTTTGCTCCGTATTGGTCATAAGTCTTTCGATCTTCGGGTCTCGTGCTCCGAGGACTTCAACCCACACTCCTGGCATGCTCCCTGACACGTTTTCCGGAGGTATAGGTCGGGAAGCGAGCTCGTTGGAGGGAGAACTGTGGTGCGACCCAAAACGGTCCAAAAGATGGCCGAAGCTTCCAACGAGTGGCGAACGCTCGTCCGGTGTCAGAAACCACTGGAAATGCACTTGCAGCGAAGGAAACGGGCCGAGCTCGAGGACTTCCGGTGCTCGTCCCAAGAAAACGCGAGCGGGAATGCCCCGGACTCAGTTTTCTCGTCCTGGGGTAAAAAGCGGTCCCCCGACGGTTTCTTCCCTTTGCTCCGTATTGGTCATAAGTCTTTCGATCTTCGGGTCTCGTGCTCCGAGGACTTCAACCCACACTCCTGGCATGCTCCCTGACACGTTTTCCGGAGGTATAGGTCGGGAAGCGAGCTCGTTGGAGGCAGAACTGTGGTGCGACCCAAAACGGTCCAAAAGATGGCCGAAGCTTCCAACGAGTGGCGAACGCTCGTCCGGTGTCAGAAACCACTGGAAATGCACTTGCAGCGAAGGAAACGGGCCGAGCTCGAGGACTTCCGGTGCTCGTCCCAAGAAAACGCGAGCGGGAATGCCCCGGACTCAGTTTTCTCGTCCTGGGGTCAAAAGCGGTCCCCGACGGTTTCTTCCCTTTGCTCCGTATTGGTCATAAGTCTTTCGATCTTCGGGTCTCGTGCTCCGAGGACTTCAACCCACACTCCTCGCATGCTCCCTGACACGTTTTCCGGAGGTATAGGTCGGGAAGCGAGCTCGTTGGAGGGAGAACTGTGGTGCGACCCAAAACGGTCCAAAAGATGGCCGAAGCTTCCAACGAGTGGCGAACGCTCGTCCGGTGTCAGAAACCACTGGAAATGCACTTGCAGCGAAGGAAACGGGCCGAGCTCGAGGACTTCCGGTGCTCGTCCCAAGAAAACGCGAGCGGGAATGCCCCGGACTCAGTTTTCTCGTCCTGGGGTAAAAAGCGGTCCCCCGACGGTTTCTTCCCTTTGCTCCGTATTGGTCATAAGTCTTTCGATCTTCGGGTCTCGTGCTCCGAGGACTTCAACCCACACTCCTGGCATGCTCCCTGACACGTTTTCCGGAGGTATAGGTCGGGAAGCGAGCTCGTTGGAGGGAGAACTGTGGTGCGACCCAAAACGGTCCAAAAGATGGCCGAAGCTTCCAACGAGTGGCGAACGCTCGTCCGGTGTCAGAAACCACTGGAAATGCACTTGAAGCGAAGGAAACGGGCCGAGCTCGAGGACTTCCGGTGCTCGTCCCAAGAAAACGCGAGCGGGAATGCCCCGGACTCAGTTTTCTCGTCCTGGGGTAAAAAGCGGTCCCCCGACGGTTTCTTCCCTTTGCTCCGTATTGGTCATAAGTCTTTCGATCTTCGGGTCTCGTGCTCCGAGGACTTCAACCCACACTCCTGGCATGCTCCCTGACACGTTTTCCGGAGGTATAGGTCGGGAAGCGAGCTCGTTGGAGGGAGAACTGTGGTGCGACCCAAAACGGTCCAAAAGATGGCCGAAGCTTCCAACGAGTGGCGAACGCTCGTCCGGTGTCAGAAACCGCTGGAAATGCACTTGCAGCGAAGGAAACGGGCCGAGCTCGAGGACTTCCGGTGCTCGTCCCAAGAAAACGCGAGCGGGAATGCCCCGGACTCAGTTTTCTCGTCCTGGGTAAAAAGCGGTCCCCCAACGGTTTCTTCCCTTTGCTCCGTATTGGTCATAAGTCTTTCGATCTTCGGGTCTCGTGCTCCGAGGACTTCAACCCACACTCCTGGCATGCTCCCTGACACGTTTTCCGGAGGTATAGGTCGGGAAGCGAGCTCGTTGGAGGGAGAACTGTGGTGCGACCCAAAACGGTCCAAAAGATGGCCGAAGCTTCCAACGAGTGGCGAACGCTCGTCCGGTGTCAGAAACCACTGGAAATGCACTTGCAGCGAAGGAAACGGGCCGAGCTCGAGGACTTCCGGTGCTCGTCCCAAGAAAACGCGAGCGGGAACGCCCCGGACTCAGTTTTCTCGTCCTGGGGTAAAAAGCGGTCCCCCGACGGTTTCTTCCCTTTGCTCCGTATTGGTCATAAGTCTTTCGATCTTCGGGTCTCGTGCTCCGAGGACTTCAACCCACACTCCTGGCATGCTCCCTGACACGTTTTCCGGAGGTATAGGTCGGGAAGCGAGCTCGTTGGAGGGAGAACTGTGGTGCGACCCAAAACGGTCCAAAAGATGGCCGAAGCTTCCAACGAGTGGCGAACGCTCGTCCGGTGTCAGAAACCACTGGAAATGCACTTGCAGCGAAGGAAACGGGCCGAGCTCGAGGACTTCCGGTGCTCGTCCCAAGAAAACGCGAGCGGGAATGCCCCGGACTCAGTTTTCTCGTCCTGGGGTAAAAAGCGGTCCCCCGACGGTTTCTTCCCTTTGCTCCGTATTGGTCATAAGTCTTTCGATCTTCGGGTCTCGTGCTCCGAGGACTTCAACCCACACTCCTGGCATGCTCCCTGACACGTTTTCCGGAGGTATAGGTCGGGAAGCGAGCTCGTTGGAGGGAGAACTGTGGTGCGACCCAAAACGGTCGAAAAGATGGCCGAAGCTTCCAACGAGTGGCGAACGCTCGTCCGGTGTCAGAAACCACTGGAAATGCACTTGAAGCGAAGGAAACGGGCCGAGCTCGAGGACTTCCGGTGCTCGTCCCAAGAAAACGCGAGCGGGAATGCCCCGGACTCAGTTTTCTCGTCCTGGGGTAAAAAGCGGTCCCCCGACGGTTTGTTCCCTTTGCTCCGTATTGGTCATAAGTCTTTCGATCTTCAGGTCTCGTGCTCCGAGGACTTCAACCCACACTCCTGGCATGCTCCCTGACACGTTTTCCGGAGGTATAGGTCGGGAAGCGAGCTCGTTGGAGGGAGAACTGTGGTGCGACCCAAAACGGTCCAAAAGATGGCCGAAGCTTCCAACGAGTGGCGAACGCTCGTCCGGTGTCAGAAACCGCTGGAAATGCACTTGCAGCGAAGGAAACGGGCCGAGCTCGAGGACTTCCGGTGCTCGTCCCAAGAAAACGCGAGCGGGAATGCCCCGGACTCAGTTTTCTCGTCCTGGGTAAAAAGCGGTCCCCCGACGGTTTCTTCCCTTTGCTCCGTATTGGTCATAAGTCTATCGATCTTCGGGTCTCGTGCTCCGAGGACTTCAACCCACACTCCTGGCATGCTCCCTGACACGTTTTCCGGAGGTATAGGTCGGGAAGCGAGCTCGTTGGAGGGAGAACTGTGGTGCGACCCAAAACGGTCCAAAAGATGGCCGAAGCTTCCAACGAGTGGCGAACGCTCGTCCGGTGTCAGAAACCACTGGAAATGCACTTGCAGCGAAGGAAACGGGCCGAGCTCGAGGACTTCCGGTGCTCGTCCCAAGAAAACGCGAGCGGGAATGCCCCGGACTCAGTTTTCTCGTCCTGGGGTAAAAAGCGGTCCCCCGACGGTTTCTTCCCTTTGCTCCGTATTGGTCATAAGTCTTTCGATCTTCGGGTCTCGTGCTCCGAGGACTTCAACCCACACTCCTGGCATGCTCCCTGACACGTTTTCCGGAGGTATAGGTCGGGAAGCGAGCTCGTTGGAGGGAGAACTGTGGTGCGACCCAAAACGGTCCAAAACATGGCCGAAGCTTCCAACGAGTGGCGAACGCTCGTCCGGTGTCAGAAACCACTGGAAATGCACTTGCAGCGAAGGAAACGGGCCGAGCTCGAGGACTTCCGGTGCTCGTCCCAAGAAAACGCGAGCGGGAATGCCCCGGACTCAGTTTTCTCGTCCTGGGGTAAAAAGCGGTCCCCCGACGGTTTCTTCCCTTTGCTCCGTATTGGTCATAAGTCTTTCGATCTTCGGGTCTCGTGCTCCGTGGACTTCAACCCACACTCCTGGCATGCTCCCTGACACGTTTTCCGGAGGTATAGGTCGGGAAGCGAGCTCGTTGGAGGGAGAACTGTGGTGCGACCCAAAACGGTCCAAAAGATGGCCGAAGCTTCCAACGAGTGGCGAACGCTCGTCCGGTGTCAGAAACCACTGGAAATGCACTTGCAGCGAAGGAAACGGGCCGAGCTCGAGGACTTCCGGTGCTCGTCCCAAGAAAACGCGAGCGGGAATGCCCCGGACTCAGTTTTCTCGTCCTGGGGTAAAAAGCGGTCCCCCGACGGTTTCTTCCCTTTGCTCCGTATTGGTCATAAGTCTTTCGATCTTCGGGTCTCGTGCTCCGAGGACTTCAACCCACACTCCTGGCATGCTCCCTGACACGTTTTCCGGAGGTATAGGTCGGGAAGCGAGCTCGTTGGAGGGAGAACTGTGGTGCGACCCAAAACGGTCCAAAAGATGGCCGAAGCTTCCAACGAGTGGCGAACGCTCGTCCGGTGTCAGAAACCACTGGAAATGCACTTGCAGCGAAGGAAACGGGCCGAGCTCGAGGACTTCCGGTGCTCGTCCCAAGAAAACGCGAGCGGGAATGCCCCGGACTCAGTTTTCTCGTCCTGGGGTAAAAAGCGGTCCCCCGACGGTTTCTTCCCTTTGCTCCGTATTGGTCATAAGTCTTTCGATCTTCGGGTCTCGTGCTCCGAGGACTTCAACCCACACTCCTGGCATGCTCCCTGACACGTTTTCCGGAGGTATAGGTCGGGAAGCGAGCTCGTTGGAGGGAGAACTGTGGTGCGACCCAAAACGGTCCAAAAGATGGCCGAAGCTTCCAACGAGTGGCGAACGCTCGTCCGGTGTCAGAAACCACTGGAAATGCACTTGCAGCGAAGGAAACGGGCCGAGCTCGAGGACTTCCGGTGCTCGTCCCAAGAAAACGCGAGCGGGAATGCCCCGGACTCAGTTTTCTCGTCCTGGGGTAAAAAGCGGTCCCCCGACGGTTTCTTCCCTTTGCTCCGTATTGGTCATAAGTCTTTCGATCTTCGGGTCTCGTGCTCCGAGGACTTCAACCCACACTCCTGGCATGCTCCCTGACACGTTTTCCGGAGGTATAGGTCGGGAAGCGAGCTCGTTGGAGGGAGAACTGTGGTGCGACCCAAAACGGTCCAAAAGATGGCCGAAGCTTCCAACGAGTGGCGAACGCTCGTCCGGTGTCAGAAACCACTGGAAATGCACTTGAAGCGAAGGAAACGGGCCGAGCTCGAGGACTTCCGGTGCTCGTCCCAAGAAAACGCGAGCGGGAATGCCCCGGACTCAGTTTTCTCGTCCTGGGGTAAAAAGCGGTCCCCCGACGGTTTGTTCCCTTTGCTCCGTATTGGTCATAAGTCTTTCGATCTTCGGGTCTCGTGCTCCGAGGACTTCAACCCACACTCTTGGCATGCTCCCTGACACGTTTTCCGGAGGTATAGGTCGGGAAGCGAGCTCGTTGGAGGGAGAACTGTGGTGCGACCCAAAACGGTCCAAAAGATGGCCGAAGCTTCCAACGAGTGGCGAACGCTCGTCCGGTGTCAGAAACCGCTGGAAATGCACTTGCAGCGAAGGAAACGGGCCGAGCTCGAGGACTTCCGGTGCTCGTCCCAAGGAAACGCGAGCGGGAATGCCCCGGACTCAGTTTTCTCGTCCTGGGTAAAAAGCGGTCCCCCGACGGTTTCTTCCCTTTGCTCCGTATTGGTCATAAGTCTTTCGATCTTCGGGTCTCGTGCTCCGAGGACTTCAACCCACACTCCTGGCATGCTCCCTGACACGTTTTCCGGAGGTATAGGTCGGGAAGCGAGCTCGTTGGAGGGAGAACTGTGGTGCGACCCAAAACGGTCCAAAAGATGGCCGAAGCTTCCAACGAGTGGCGAACGCTCGTCCGGTGTCAGAAACCACTGGAAATGCACTTGCAGCGAAGGAAACGGGCCGAGCTCGAGGACTTCCGGTGCTCGTCCCAAGAAAACGCGAGCGGGAATGCCCCGGACTCAGTTTTCTCGTCCTGGGGTAAAAAGCGGTCCCCCGACGGTTTCTTCCCTTTGCTCCGTATTGGTCATAAGTCTTTCGATCTCCGGGTCTCGTGCTCCGAGGACTTCAACCCACACTCCTGGCATGCTCCCTGACACGTTTTCCGGAGGTATAGGTCGGGAAGCGAGCTCGTTGGAGGGAGAACTGTGGTGCGACCCAAAACGGTCCAAAACATGGCCGAAGCTTCCAACGAGTGGCGAACGCTCGTCCGGTGTCAGAAACCACTGGAAATGCACTTGCAGCGAAGGAAACGGGCCGAGCTCGAGGACTTCCGGTGCTCGTCCCAAGAAAACGCGAGCGGGAATGCCCCGGACTCAGTTTTCTCGTCCTGGGGTAAAAAGCGGTCCCCCGACGGTTTCTTCCCTTTGCTCCGTATTGGTCATAAGTCTTTCGATCTTCGGGTCTCGTGCTCCGTGGACTTCAACCCACACTCCTGGCATGCTCCCTGACACGTTTTCCGGAGGTATAGGTCGGGAAGCGAGCTCGTTGGAGGGAGAACTGTGGTGCGACCCAAAACGGTCCAAAAGATGGCCGAAGCTTCCAACGAGTGGCGAACGCTCGTCCGGTGTCAGAAACCACTGGAAATGCACTTGCAGCGAAGGAAACGGGCCGAGCTCGAGGACTTCCGGTGCTCGTCCCAAGAAAACGCGAGCGGGAATGCCCCGGACTCAGTTTTCTCGTCCTGGGGTAAAAAGCGGTCCCCCGACGGTTTCTTCCCTTTGCTCCGTATTGGTCATAAGTCTTTCGATCTTCGGGTCTCGTGCTCCGAGGACTTCAACCCACACTCCTGGCATGCTCCCTGACACGTTTTCCGGAGGTATAGGTCGGGAAGCGAGCTCGTTGGAGGGAGAACTGTGGTGCGACCCAAAACGGTCCAAAAGATGGCCGAAGCTTCCAACGAGTGGCGAACGCTCGTCCGGTGTCAGAAACCACTGGAAATGCACTTGCAGCGAAGGAAACGGGCCGAGCTCGAGGACTTCCGGTGCTCGTCCCAAGAAAACGCGAGCGGGAATGCCCCGGACTCAGTTTTCTCGTCCTGGGGTAAAAAGCGGTCCCCCGACGGTTTCTTCCCTTTGCTCCGTATTGGTCATAAGTCTTTCGATCTTCGGGTCTCGTGCTCCGAGGACTTCAACCCACACTCCTGGCATGCTCCCTGACACGTTTTCCGGAGGTATAGGTCGGGAAGCGAGCTCGTTGGAGGGAGAACTGTGGTGCGACCCAAAACGGTCCAAAAGATGGTCGAAGCTTCCAACGAGTGGCGAACGCTCGTCCGGTGTCAGAAACCACTGGAAATGCACTTGCAGCGAAGGAAACGGGCCGAGCTCGAGGACTTTCGGTGCTCGTCCCAAGAAAACGCGAGCGGGAATGCCCCGGACTCAGTTTTCTCGTCCTGGGGTAAAAAGCGGTCCCCCGACGGTTTCTTCCCTTTGCTCCGTATTGGTCATAAGTCTTTCGATCTTCGGGTCTCGTGCTCCGAGGACTTCAACCCACACTCCTGGCATGCTCCCTGACACGTTTTCCGGAGGTATAGGTCGGGAAGCGAGCTCGTTGGAGGGAGAACTGTGGTGCGACCCAAAACGGTCCAAAAGATGGCCGAAGCTTCCAACGAGTGGCGAACGCTCGTCCGGTGTCAGAAACCACTGGAAATGCACTTGAAGCGAAGGAAACGGGCCGAGCTCGAGGACTTCCGGTGCTCGTCCCAAGAAAACGCGAGCGGGAATGCCCCGGACTCAGTTTTCTCGTCCTGGGGTAAAAAGCGGTCCCCCGACGGTTTCTTCCCTTTGCTCCGTATTGGTCATAAGTCTTTCGATCTTCGGGTCTCGTGCTCCGAGGACTTCAACCCACACTCCTGGCATGCTCCCTGACACGTTTTCCGGAGGTATAGGTCGGGAAGCGAGCTCGTTGGAGGGAGAACTGTGGTGCGACCCAAAACGGTCCAAAAGATGGCCGAAGCTTCCAACGAGTGGCGAACGCTCGTCCGGTGTCAGAAACCACTGGAAATGCACTTGAAGCGAAGGAAACGGGCCGAGCTCGAGGACTTCCGGTGCTCGTCCCAAGAAAACGCGAGCGGGAATGCCCCGGACTCAGTTTTCTCGTCCTGGGGTAAAAAGCGGTCCCCCGACGGTTTGTTCCCTTTGCTCCGTATTGGTCATAAGTCTTTCGATCTTCGGGTCTCGTGCTCCGAGGACTTCAACCCACACTCTTGGCATGCTCCCTGACACGTTTTCCGGAGGTATAGGTCGGGAAGCGAGCTCGTTGGAGGGAGAACTGTGGTGCGACCCAAAACGGTCCAAAAGATGGCCGAAGCTTCCAACGAGTGGCGAACGCTCGTCCGGTGTCAGAAACCGCTGGAAATGCACTTGCAGCGAAGGAAACGGGCCGAGCTCGAGGACTTCCGGTGCTCGTCCCAAGAAAACGCGAGCGGGAATGCCCCGGACTCAGTTTTCTCGTCCTGGGTAAAAAGCGGTCCCCCGACGGTTTCTTCCCTTTGCTCCGTATTGGTCATAAGTCTTTCGATCTTCGGGTCTCGTGCTCCGAGGACTTCAACCCACACTCCTGGCATGCTCCCTGACACGTTTTCCGGAGGTATAGGTCGGGAAGCGAGCTCGTTGGAGGGAGAACTGTGGTGCGACCCAAAACGGTCCAAAAGATGGCCGAAGCTTCCAACGAGTGGCGAACGCTCGTCCGGTGTCAGAAACCACTGGAAATGCACTTGCAGCGAAGGAAACGGGCCGAGCTCGAGGACTTCCGGTGCTCGTCCCAAGAAAACGCGAGCGGGAATGCCCCGGACTCAGTTTTCTCGTCCTGGGGTAAAAAGCGGTCCCCCGACGGTTTCTTCCCTTTGCTCCGTATTGGTCATAAGTCTTTCGATCTTCGGGTCTCGTGCTCCGAGGACTTCAACCCACACTCCTGGCATGCTCCCTGACACGTTTTCCGGAGGTATAGGTCGGGAAGCGAGCTCGTTGGAGGGAGAACTGTGGTGCGACCCAAAACGGTCCAAAACATGGCCGAAGCTTCCAACGAGTGGCGAACGCTCGTCCGGTGTCAGAAACCACTGGAAATGCACTTGCAGCGAAGGAAACGTGCCGAGCTCGAGGACTTCCGGTGCTCGTCCCAAGAAAACGCGAGCGGGAATGCCCCGGACTCAGTTTTCTCGTCCTGGGGTAAAAAGCGGTCCCCCGACGGTTTCTTCCCTTTGCTCCGTATTGGTCATAAGTCTTTCGATCTTCGGGTCTCGTGCTCCGAGGACTTCAACCCACACTCCTGGCATGCTCCCTGACACGTTTTCCGGAGGTATAGGTCGGGAAGCGAGCTCGTTGGAGGGAGAACTGTGGTGCGACCCAAAACGGTCCAAAAGATGGCCGAAGCTTCCAACGAGTGGCGAACGCTCGTCCGGTGTCAGAAACCACTGGAAATGCACTTGCAGCGAAGGAAACGGGCCGAGCTCGAGGACTTCCGGTGCTCGTCCCAAGAAAACGCGAGCGGGAATGCCCCGGACTCAGTTTTCTCGTCCTGGGGTAAAAAGCGGTCCCCCGACGGTTTCTTCCCTTTGCTCCGTATTGGTCATAAGTCTTTCGATCTTCGGGTCTCGTGCTCCGAGGACTTCAACCCACACTCCTGGCATGCTCCCTGACACGTTTTCCGGAGGTATAGGTCGGGAAGCGAGCTCGTTGGAGGGAGAACTGTGGTGCGACCCAAAACGGTCCAAAAGATGGCCGAAGCTTCCAACGAGTGGCGAACGCTCGTCCGGTGTCAGAAACCAATGGAAATGCACTTGCAGCGAAGGAAACGAGCTGAGCTCGAGGACTTCCGCTGCTCGTCCCAAGAAAACGCGAGCGGGAATGCCCCGGACTCAGTTTTCCCGTCCTGGGGTAAAAAGCGGTCCCCCGACGGTTTCTACCCTTTGCTCCGTATTGGTCATAAGTCTTTCGATCTTCGGGTCTCGTGCTCCGAGGACTTCAACCCACACTCCTGGCATGCTCCCTGACACGTTTTCCGGAGGTATAGGTCGGGAAGCGAGCTCGTTGGAGGGAGAACTGTGGTGCGACCCAAAACGGTCCAAAAGATGGCCGAAGCTTCCAACGAGTGGCGAACGCTCGTCCGGTGTCAGAAACCACTGGAAATGCACTTGCAGCGAAGGAAACGGGCTGAGCTCGAGGACTTCCGGTGCTCGTCCCAAGAAAACGCGAGCGGGAATGCCCCGGACTCAGTTTTCTCGTCCTGGGGTAAAAAGCGGTCCCCCGACGGTTTCTTCCCTTTGCTCCGTATTGGTCATAAGTCTTTCGATCTTCGGGTCTCGTGCTCCGAGGACTTCAACCCACACTCCTGGCATGCTCCCTGACACGTTTTTCGGAGGTATAGGTCGGGAAGCGAGTTCGTTGGAGGGAGAACTGTGGTGCGACCCAAAACGGTCCAAAAGATGGCCGAAGCTTCCAACGAGTGGCGAACGCTCGTCCGGTGTCAGAAACCAATGGAAATGCACTTGCAGCGAAGGAAACGGGCTGAGCTCGAGGACTTCCGGTGCTCGTCCCAAGAAAACGCGAGAGGGAATGCCCCGGACTCAGTTTTCCCGTCCTGGGGTAAAAAGCGGTCCCCCGACGGTTTCTACCCTTTGCTCCGTATTGGTCATAAGTCTTTCGATCTTCGGGTCTCGTGCTCCGAGGACTTCAACCCACACTCCTGGCATGCTCCCTGACACGTTTTCCGGAGGTATAGGTCGGGAAGCGAGCTCGTTGGAGGGAGAACTGTGGTGCGACCCAAAACGGTCCAAAAGATGGCCGAAGCTTCCAACGAGTGGCGAACGCTCGTCCGGTGTCAGAAACCACTGGAAATGCACTTGCAGCGAAGGAAACGGGCTGAGCTCGAGGACTTCCGGTGCTCGTCCCAAGAAAACGCGAGCGGGAATGCCCCGGACTTAGTTTTCTCGTCATGGGGTAAAAAGCGGTCCCCCGACGGTTTCTTCCCTTTGCTCCGTATTGGTCATAAGTCTTTCGATCTTCGGGTCTCGTGCTCCGAGGACTTCAACCCACACTCCTGGCATGCTCCCTGACACGTTTTCTGGAGGTATAGGTCGGGAAGCGAGCTCGTTGGAGGGAGAACTGTGGTGCGACCCAAAACGGTCCAAAAGATGGCCGAAGCTTCCAACGAGTGGCGAACGCTCGTCCGGTGTCAGAAACCACTGGAAATGCACTTGCAGCGAAGGAAACGGGCTGAGCTCGAGGACTTCCGGTGCTCGTCCCAAGAAAACGCGAGCGGGAATGCCCCGGACTCAGTTTTCTCGTCCTGGGGTAAAAAGCGGTCCCCCGACGGTTTCTTCCCTTTGCTCCGTATTGGTCATAAGTCTTTCGATCTTCGGGTCTCGTGCTCCGAGGACTTCAACCCACACTCCTGGCATGCTCCCTGACACGTTTTCCGGAGGTATAGGTCGGGAAGCGAGCTCGTTGGAGGGAGAACTGTGGTGCGACCCAAAACGGTCCAAAAGATGGCCGAAGCTTCCAACGAGTGGCGAACGCTCGTCCGGTGTCAGAAACCACTGGAAATGCACTTGCAGCGAAGGAAACGGGCTGAGCTCGAGGACTTCCGGTGCTCGTCCCAAGAAAACGCGAGCGGGAATGCCCCGGACTCAGTTTTCTCGTCATGGGGTAAAAAGCGGTCCCCCGACGGTTTCTTCCCTTTGCTCCGTATTGGTCATAAGTCTTTCGATCTTCGGGTCTCGTGCTCCGAGGACTTCAACCCACACTCCTGGCATGCTCCCTGACACGTTTTTCGGAGGTATAGGTCGGGAAGCGAGTTCGTTGGAGGGAGAACTGTGGTGCGACCCAAAACGGTCCAAAAGATGGCCGAAGCTTCCAACGAGTGGCGAACGCTCGTCCGGTGTCAGAAACCAATGGAAATGCACTTGCAGCGAAGGAAACGGGCTGAGCTCGAGGACTTCCGGTGCTCGTCCCAAGAAAACGCGAGCGGGAATGCCCCGGACTCAGTTTTCCCGTCCTGGGGTAAAAAGCGGTCCCCCGACGGTTTCTACCCTTTGCTCCGTATTGGTCATAAGTCTTTCGATCTTCGGGTCTCGTGCTCCGAGGACTTCAACCCACACTCCTGGCATGCTCCCTGACACGTTTTCCGGAGGTATAGGTCGGGAAGCGAGCTCGTTGGAGGGAGAACTGTGGTGCGACCCAAAACGGTCCAAAAGATGGCCGAAGCTTCCAACGAGTGGCGAACGCTCGTCCGGTGTCAGAAACCACTGGAAATGCACTTGCAGCGAAGGAAACGGGCTGAGCTCGAGGACTTCCGGTGCTCGTCCCAAGAAAACGCGAGCGGGAATGCCCCGGACTCAGTTTTCTCGTCCTGGGGTAAAAAGCGGTCCCCCGACGGTTTCTTCCCTTTGCTCCGTATTGGTCATAAGTCTTTCGATCTTCGGGTCTCGTGCTCCGAGGACTTCAACCCACACTCCTGGCATGCTCCCTGACACGTTTTCCGGAGGTATAGGTCGGGAAGCGAGCTCGTTGGAAGGAGAACTGTGGTGCGACCCAAAACGGTCCAAAAGATGGCCGAAGCTTCCAACGAGTGGCGAACGCTCGTCCGGTGTCAGAAACCACTGGAAATGCACTTGCAGCGAAGGAAACGGGCTGAGCTCGAGGACTTCCGGTGCTCGTCCCAAGAAAACGCGAGCGGGAATGCCCCGGACTCAGTTTTCTCGTCCTGGGGTAAAAAGCGGTCCCCCGACGGTTTCTTCCCTTTGCTCCGTATTGGTCATAAGTCTTTCGATCTTCGGGTCTCGTGCTCCGAGGACTTCAACCCACACTCCTGGCATGCTCCCTGACACGTTTTCCGGAGGTATAGGTCGGGAAGCGAGCTCGTTGGAGGGAGAACTGTGGTGCGACCCAAAACGGTCCAAAAGATGGCCGAAGCTTCCAACGAGTGGCGAACGCTCGTCCGGTGTCAGAAACCACTGGAAATGCACTTGCAGCGTAGGAAACAGGCTGAGCTCGAGGACTTCCGGTGCTCGTCCCAAGAAAACGCGAGCGGGAATGCCCCGGACTCAGTTTTCTCGTCCTGGGGTAAAAAGCGGTCCCCCGACGGTTTCTTCCCTTTGCTCCGTATTGGTCATAAGTCTTTCGATCTTCGGGTCTCGTGCTCCGAGGACTTCAACCCACACTCCTGGCATGCTCCCTGACACGTTTTCCGGAGGTATAGGTCGGGAAGCGAGCTCGTTGGTGGGAGAACTGTGGTGCGACCCAAAACGGTCCAAAAGATGGCCGAAGCTTCCAACGAGTGGCGAACGCTCGTCCGGTGTCAGAAACCACTGGAAATGCACTTGCAGCGAAGGAAACGGGCTGAGCTCGAGGACTTCCGGTGCTCGTCCCAAGAAAACGCGAGCGGGAATGCCCCGGACTCAGTTTTCTCGTCCTGGGGTAAAAAGCGGTCCCCCGACGGTTTCTTCCCTTTGCTCCGTATTGGTCATAAGTCTTTCGATCTTCGGGTCTCGTGCTCCGAGGACTTCAACCCACACTCCTGGCATGCTCCCTGACACGTTTTCCGGAGGTATAGGTCGGGAAGCGAGCTCGTTGGAGGGAGAACCGTGGTGCGACCCAAAACGGTCCAAAAGATGGCCGAAGCTTCCAACGAGTGGCGAACGCTCGTCCGGTGTCAGAAACCACTGGAAATGCACTTGCAGCGAAGGAAACGGGCCGAGCTCGAGGACTTCCGGTGCTCGTCCCAAGAAAACGCGAGCGGGAATGCCCCGGACTCAGTTTTCTCGTCCTGGGGTAAAAAGCGGTCCCCCGACGGTTTCTTCCCTTTGCTCCGTATTGGTCATAAGTCTTTCGATCTTCGGGTCTCGTGCTCCGAGGACTTCAACCCACACTCCTGGCATGCTCCCTGACACGTTTTCCGGAGGTATAGGTCGGGAAGCGAGCTCGTTGGAGGGAGAACTGTGGTGCGACCCAAAATGGTCCAAAAGATGGCCGAAGCTTCCAACGAGTGGCGAACGCTCGTCCGGTGTCAGAAACCACTGGAAATGCACTTGCAGCGAAGGAAACGGGCCGAGTTCGAGGACTTCCGGTGCTCGTCCCAAGAAAACGCGAGCGGGAATGCCCCGGACTCAGTTTTCTCGTCCTGGGGTAAAAAGCGGTCCCCCGACGGTTTCTTCCCTTTGCTCCGTATTGGTCATAAGTCTTTCGATCTTCGGGTCTCGTGCTCCGAGGACTTCAACCCACACTCCTGGCATGCTCCCCGACACGTTTTCCGGAGGTATAGGTCGGGAAGCGAGCTCGTTGGAGGGAGAACTGTGGTGCGACCCAAAACGGTCCAAAAGATGGCCGAAGCTTCCAACGAGTGGCGAACGCTCGTCCGGTGTCAGAAACCACTGGAAATGCACTTGCAGCGAAGGAAACGGGCCGAGCTCGAGGACTTCCGGTGCTCGTCCCAAGAAAACGCGAGCGGGAATTCCCCGGACTCAGTTTTCTCGTCCTGGGGTAAAAAGCGGTCCCCCGACGGTTTCTTCCCTTTGCTCCGTATTGGTCATAAGTCTTTCGATCTTCGGGTCTCGTGCTCCGAGGACTTCAACCCACACTCCTGGCATGCTCCCTGACACGTTTTCCGGAGGTATAGGTCGGGAAGCGAGCTCGTTGGAGGGAGAACTGTGGTGCGACCCAAAACGGTCCAAAAGATGGCCGAAGCTTCCAACGAGTGGCGAACGCTCGTCCGG
The DNA here is from genome assembly GCF_025177605.1 of Cucumis melo. Classification (NCBI taxonomy): domain Eukaryota; kingdom Viridiplantae; phylum Streptophyta; class Magnoliopsida; order Cucurbitales; family Cucurbitaceae; genus Cucumis; species Cucumis melo. Next base: position 126,409 of record NW_026123845.1, read on the forward strand.
TGTCAGAAACCACTGGAAATGCACTTGCAGCGAAGGAAACGGGCCGAGTTCGAGGACTTCCGGTGCTCGTCCCAAGAAAACGCGAGCGGGAATGCCCCGGACTCAGTTTTCTCGTCCTGGGGTAAAAAGCGGTCCCCCGACGGTTTCTTCCCTTTGCTCCGTATTGGTCATAAGTCTTTCGATCTTCGGGTCTCGTGCTCCGAGGACTTCAACCCACACTCCTGGCATGCTCCCCGACACGTTTTCCGGAGGTATAGGTCGGGAAGCGAGCTCGTTGGAGGGAGAACTGTGGTGCGACCCAAAACGGTCCAAAAGATGGCCGAAGCTTCCAACGAGTGGCGAACGCTCGTCCGGTGTCAGAAACCACTGGAAATGCACTTGCAGCGAAGGAAACGGGCCGAGCTCGAGGACTTCCGGTGCTCGTCCGAAGAAAACGCGAGCGGGAATTCCCCGGACTCAGTTTTCTCGTCCTGGGGTAAAAAGCGGTCCCCCGACGGTTTCTTCCCTTTGCTCCGTATTGGTCATAAGTCTTTCGATCTTCGGTCTCGTGCTCCGAGGACTTCAACCCACACTCCTGGCATGCTCCCTGACACGTTTTCCGGAGGTATAGGTCGGGAAGCGAGCTCGTTGGAGGGAGAACTGTGGTGCGACCCAAAACGGTCCAAAAGATGGCCGAAGCTTCCAACGAGTGGCGAACGCTCGTCCGGTGTCAGAAACCACTGGAAATGCACTTGCAGCGAAGGAAACGGGCCGAGCTCGAGGACTTCCGGTGCTCGTCCCAAGAAAACGCGAGCGGGAATGCCCCGGACTCAGTTTTCTCGTCCTGGGGTAAAAAGCGGTCCCCCGACGGTTTCTTCCCTTTGCTCCGTATTGGTCATAAGTCTTTCGATCTTCGGGTCTCGTGCTCCGAGGACTTCAACCCACACTCCTGGCATGCTCCCTGACACGTTTTCCGGAGGTATAGGTCGGGAAGCGAGCTCGTTGGAGGGAGAACCGTGGTGCGACCCAAAACGGTCCAAAAGATGGCCGAAGCTTCCAACGAGTGGCGAACGCTCGTCCGGTGTCAGAAACCACTGGAAATGCACTTGCAGCGAAGGAAACGGGCCGAGCTCGAGGACTTCCGGTGCTCGTCCCAAGAAAACGCGAGCGGGAATGCCCCGGACTCAGTTTTCTCGTCCTGGGGTAAAAAGCGGTCCCCCGACGGTTTCTTCCCTTTGCTCCGTATTGGTCATAAGTCTTTCGATCTTCGGGTCTCGTGCTCCGAGGACTTCAACCCACACTCCTGGCATGCTCCCTGACACGTTTTCCGGAGGTATAGGTCGGGAAGCGAGCTCGTTGGAGGGAGAACTGTGGTGCGACCCAAAACGGTCCAAAAGATGGCCGAAGCTTCCAACGAGTGGCGAACGCTCGTCCGGTGTCAGAAACCACTGGAAATGCACTTGCAGCGAAGGAAACGGGCCGAGTTCGAGGACTTCCGGTGCTCGTCCCAAGAAAACGCGAGCGGGAATGCCCCGGACTCAGTTTTCTCGTCCTGGGGTAAAAAGCGGTCCCCCGACGGTTTCTTCCCTTTGCTCCGTATTGGTCATAAGTCTTTCGATCTTCGGGTCTCGTGCTCCGAGGACTTCAACCCACACTCCTGGCATGCTCCCCGACACGTTTTCCGGAGGTATAGGTCGGGAAGCGAGCTCGTTGGAGGGAGAACTGTGGTGCGACCCAAAACGGTCCGAAAGATGGCCGAAGCTTCCAACGAGTGGCGAACGCTCGTCCGGTGTCAGAAACCACTGGAAATGCACTTGCAGCGAAGGAAACGGGCCGAGCTCGAGGACTTCCGGTGCTCGTCCCAAGAAAACGCGAGCGGGAATTCCCCGGACTCAGTTTTCTCGTCCTGGGGTAAAAAGCGGTCCCCCGACGGTTTCTTCCCTTTGCTCCGTATTGGTCATAAGTCTTTCGATCTTCGGGTCTCGTGCTCCGAGGACTTCAACCCACACTCCTGGCATGCTCCCTGACACGTTTTCCGGAGGTATAGGTCGGGAAGCGAGCTCGTTGGAGGGAGAACTGTGGTGCGACCCAAAACGGTCCAAAAGATGGCCGAAGCTTCCAACGAGTGGCGAACGCTCGTCCGGTGTCAGAAACCACTGGAAATGCACTTGCAGCGAAGGAAACGGGCCGAGCTCGAGGACTTCCGGTGCTCGTCCCAAGAAAACGCGAGCGGGAATGCCCCGGACTCAGTTTTCTCGTCCTGGGGTAAAAAGCGGTCCCCCGACGGTTTCTTCCCTTTGCTCCGTATTGGTCATAAGTCTTTCGATCTTCGGGTCTCGTGCTCCGAGGACTTCAACCCACACTCCTGGCATGCTCCCTGACACGTTTTCCGGAGGTATAGGTCGGGAAGCGAGCTCGTTGGAGGGAGAACCGTGGTGCGACCCAAAACGGTCCAAAAGATGGCCGAAGCTTCCAACGAGTGGCGAACGCTCGTCCGGTGTCAGAAACCACTGGAAATGCACTTGCAGCGAAGGAAACGGGCCGAGCTCGAGGACTTCCGGTGCTCGTCCCAAGAAAACGCGAGCGGGAATGCCCCGGACTCAGTTTTCTCGTCCTGGGGTAAAAAGCGGTCCCCCGACGGTTTCTTCCCTTTGCTCCGTATTGGTCATAAGTCTTTCGATCTTCGGGTCTCGTGCTCCGAGGACTTCAACCCACACTCCTGGCATGCTCCCTGACACGTTTTCCGGAGGTATAGGTCGGGAAGCGAGCTCGTTGGAGGGAGAACTGTGGTGCGACCCAAAACGGTCCAAAAGATGGCCGAAGCTTCCAACGAGTGGCGAACGCTCGTCCGGTGTCAGAAACCACTGGAAATGCACTTGCAGCGAAGGAAACGGGCCGAGCTCGAGGACTTCCGGTGCTCGTCCCAAGAAAACGCGAGCGGGAATGCCCCGGACTCAGTTTTCTCGTCCTGGGGTAAAAAGCGGTCCCCCGACGGTTTCTTCCCTTTGCTCCGTATTGGTCATAAGTCTTTCGATCTTCGGGTCTCGTGCTCCGAGGACTTCAACCCACACTCCTGGCATGCTCCCTGACACGTTTTCCGGAGGTATAGGTCGGGAAGCGAGCTCGTTGGAGGGAGAACTGTGGTGCGACCCAAAACGGTCCAAAAGATGGCCGAAGCTTCCAACGAGTGGCGAACGCTCGTCCGGTGTCAGAAACCACTGGAAATGCACTTGCAGCGAAGGAAACGGGCCGAGTTCGAGGACTTCCGGTGCTCGTCCCAAGAAAACGCGAGCGGGAATGCCCCGGACTCAGTTTTCTCGTCCTGGGGTAAAAAGCGGTCCCCCGACGGTTTCTTCCCTTTGCTCCGTATTGGTCATAAGTCTTTCGATCTTCGGGTCTCGTGCTCCGAGGACTTCAACCCACACTCCTGGCATGCTCCCTGACACGTTTTCCGGAGGTATAGGTCGGGAAGCGAGCTCGTTGGAGGGAGAACTGTGGTGCGACCCAAAACGGTCCAAAAGATGGCCGAAGCTTCCAACGAGTGGCGAACGCTCGTCCGGTGTCAGAAACCACTGGAAATGCACTTGCAGCGAAGGAAACGGGCCGAGCTCGAGGACTTCCGGTGCTCGTCCCAAGAAAACGCGAGCGGGAATTCCCCGGACTCAGTTTTCTCGTCCTGGGGTAAAAAGCGGTCCCCCGACGGTTTCTTCCCTTTGCTCCGTATTGGTCATAAGTCTTTCGATCTTCGGGTCTCGTGCTCCGAGGACTTCAACCCACACTCCTGGCATGCTCCCTGACACGTTTTCCGGAGGTATAGGTCGGGAAGCGAGCTCGTTGGAGGGAGAACTGTGGTGCGACCCAAAACGGTCCAAAAGATGGCCGAAGCTTCCAACGAGTGGCGAACGCTCGTCCGGTGTCAGAAACCACTGGAAATGCACTTGCAGCGAAGGAAACGGGCCGAGCTCGAGGACTTCCGGTGCTCGTCCCAAGAAAACGCGAGCGGGAATTCCCCGGACTCAGTTTTCTCGTCCTGGGGTAAAAAGCGGTCCCCCGACGGTTTCTTCCCTTTGCTCCGTATTGGTCATAAGTCTTTCGATCTTCGGGTCTCGTGCTCCGAGGACTTCAACCCACACTCCTGGCATGCTCCCTGACACGTTTTCCGGAGGTATAGGTCGGGAAGCGAGCTCGTTGGAGGGAGAACCGTGGTGCGACCCAAAACGGTCCAAAAGATGGCCGAAGCTTCCAACGAGTGGCGAACGCTCGTCCGGTGTCAGAAACCACTGGAAATGCACTTGCAGCGAAGGAAACGGGCCGAGCTCGAGGACTTCCGGTGCTCGTCCCAAGAAAACGCGAGCGGGAATGCCCCGGACTCAGTTTTCTCGTCCTGGGGTAAAAAGCGGTCCCCCGACGGTTTCTTCCCTTTGCTCCGTATTGGTCATAAGTCTTTCGATCTTCGGGTCTCGTGCTCCGAGGACTTCAACCCACACTCCTGGCATGCTCCCTGACACGTTTTCCGGAGGTATAGGTCGGGAAGCGAGCTCGTTGGAGGGAGAACTGTGGTGCGACCCAAAACGGTCCAAAAGATGGCCGAAGCTTCCAACGAGTGGCGAACGCTCGTCCGGTGTCAGAAACCACTGGAAATGCACTTGCAGCGAAGGAAACGGGCCGAGTTCGAGGACTTCCGGTGCTCGTCCCAAGAAAACGCGAGCGGGAATGCCCCGGACTCAGTTTTCTCGTCCTGGGGTAAAAAGCGGTCCCCCGACGGTTTCTTCCCTTTGCTCCGTATTGGTCATAAGTCTTTCGATCTTCGGGTCTCGTGCTCCGAGGACTTCAACCCACACTCCTGGCATGCTCCCCGACACGTTTTCCGGAGGTATAGGTCGGGAAGCGAGCTCGTTGGAGGGAGAACTGTGGTGCGACCCAAAACGGTCCAAAAGATGGCCGAAGCTTCCAACGAGTGGCGAACGCTCGTCCGGTGTCAGAAACCACTGGAAATGCACTTGCAGCGAAGGAAACGGGCCGAGCTCGAGGACTTCCGGTGCTCGTCCCAAGAAAACGCGAGCGGGAATTCCCCGGACTCAGTTTTCTCGTCCTGGGGTAAAAAGCGATCCCCCGACGGTTTCTTCCCTTTGCTCCGTATTGGTCATAAGTCTTTCGATCTTCGGGTCTCGTGCTCCGAGGACTTCAACCCACACTCCTGGCATGCTCCCTGACACGTTTTCCGGAGGTATAGGTCGGGAAGCGAGCTCGTTGGAGGGAGAACTGTGGTGCGACCCAAAACGGTCCAAAAGATGGCCGAAGCTTCCAACGAGTGGCGAACGCTCGTCCGGTGTCAGAAACCACTGGAAATGCACTTGCAGCGAAGGAAACGGGCCGAGCTCGAGGACTTCCGGTGCTCGTCCCAAGAAAACGCGAGCGGGAATGCCCCGGACTCAGTTTTCTCGTCCTGGGGTAAAAAGCGGTCCCCCGACGGTTTCTTCCCTTTGCTCCGTATTGGTCATAAGTCTTTCGATCTTCGGGTCTCGTGCTCCGAGGACTTCAACCCACACTCCTGGCATGCTCCCTGACACGTTTTCCGGAGGTATAGGTCGGGAAGCGAGCTCGTTGGAGGGAGAACCGTGGTGCGACCCAAAACGGTCCAAAAGATGGCCGAAGCTTCCAACGAGTGGCGAACGCTCGTCCGGTGTCAGAAACCACTGGAAATGCACTTGCAGCGAAGGAAACGGGCCGAGCTCGAGGACTTCCGGTGCTCGTCCCAAGAAAACGCGAGCGGGAATGCCCCGGACTCAGTTTTCTCGTCCTGGGGTAAAAAGCGGTCCCCCGACGGTTTCTTCCCTTTGCTCCGTATTGGTCATAAGTCTTTCGATCTTCGGGTCTCGTGCTCCGAGGACTTCAACCCACACTCCTGGCATGCTCCCTGACACGTTTTCCGGAGGTATAGGTCGGGAAGCGAGCTCGTTGGAGGGAGAACTGTGGTGCGACCCAAAACGGTCCAAAAGATGGCCGAAGCTTCCAACGAGTGGCGAACGCTCGTCCGGTGTCAGAAACCACTGGAAATGCACTTGCAGCGAAGGAAACGGGCCGAGCTCGAGGACTTCCGGTGCTCGTCCCAAGAAAACGCGAGCGGGAATGCCCCGGACTCAGTTTTCTCGTCCTGGGGTAAAAAGCGGTCCCCCGACGGTTTCTTCCCTTTGCTCCGTATTGGTCATAAGTCTTTCGATCTTCGGGTCTCGTGCTCCGAGGACTTCAACCCACACTCCTGGCATGCTCCCTGACACGTTTTCCGGAGGTATAGGTCGGGAAGCGAGCTCGTTGGAGGGAGAACTGTGGTGCGACCCAAAACGGTCCAAAAGATGGCCGAAGCTTCCAACGAGTGGCGAACGCTCGTCCGGTGTCAGAAACCACTGGAAATGCACTTGCAGCGAAGGAAACGGGCCGAGTTCGAGGACTTCCGGTGCTCGTCCCAAGAAAACGCGAGCGGGAATGCCCCGGACTCAGTTTTCTCGTCCTGGGGTAAAAAGCGGTCCCCCGACGGTTTCTTCCCTTTGCTCCGTATTGGTCATAAGTCTTTCGATCTTCGGGTCTCGTGCTCCGAGGACTTCAACCCACACTCCTGGCATGCTCCCTGACACGTTTTCCGGAGGTATAGGTCGGGAAGCGAGCTCGTTGGAGGGAGAACTGTGGTGCGACCCAAAACGGTCCAAAAGATGGCCGAAGCTTCCAACGAGTGGCGAACGCTCGTCCGGTGTCAGAAACCACTGGAAATGCACTTGCAGCGAAGGAAACGGGCCGAGCTCGAGGACTTCCGGTGCTCGTCCCAAGAAAACGCGAGCGGGAATTCCCCGGACTCAGTTTTCTCGTCCTGGGGTAAAAAGCGGTCCCCCGACGGTTTCTTCCCTTTGCTCCGTATTGGTCATAAGTCTTTCGATCTTCGGGTCTCGTGCTCCGAGGACTTCAACCCACACTCCTGGCATGCTCCCTGACACGTTTTCCGGAGGTATAGGTCGGGAAGCGAGCTCGTTGGAGGGAGAACTGTGGTGCGACCCAAAACGGTCCAAAAGATGGCCGAAGCTTCCAACGAGTGGCGAACGCTCGTCCGGTGTCAGAAACCACTGGAAATGCACTTGCAGCGAAGGAAACGGGCCGAGCTCGAGGACTTCCGGTGCTCGTCCCAAGAAAACGCGAGCGGGAATTCCCCGGACTCAGTTTTCTCGTCCTGGGGTAAAAAGCGGTCCCCCGACGGTTTCTTCCCTTTGCTCCGTATTGGTCATAAGTCTTTCGATCTTCGGGTCTCGTGCTCTGAGGACTTCAACCCACACTCCTGGCATGCTCCCTGACACGTTTTCCGGAGGTATAGGTCGGGAAGCGAGCTCGTTGGAGGGAGAACTGTGGTGCGACCCAAAACGGTCCAAAAGATGGCCGAAGCTTCCAACGAGTGGCGAACGCTCGTCCGGTGTCAGAAACCACTGGAAATGCACTTGCAGCGAAGGAAACGGGCCGAGCTCGAGGACTTCCGGTGCTCGTCCCAAGAAAACGCGAGCGGGAATGCCCCGGACTCAGTTTTCTCGTCCTGGGGTAAAAAGCGGTCCCCCGACGGTTTCTTCCCTTTGCTCCGTATTGGTCATAAGTCTTTCGATCTTCGGGTCTCGTGCTCCGAGGACTTCAACCCACACTCCTGGCATGCTCCCTGACACGTTTTCCGGAGGTATAGGTCGGGAAGCGAGCTCGTTGGAGGGAGAACTGTGGTGCGACCCAAAACGGTCCAAAAGATGGCCGAAGCTTCCAACGAGTGGCGAACGCTCGTCCGGTGTCAGAAACCACTGGAAATGCACTTGCAGCGAAGGAAACGGGCCGAGCTCGAGGACTTCCGGTGCTCGTCCCAAGAAAACGCGAGCGGGAATGCCCCGGACTCAGTTTTCTCGTCCTGGGGTAAAAAGCGGTCCCCCGACGGTTTCTTCCCTTTGCTCCGTATTGGTCATAAGTCTTTCGATCTTCGGGTCTCGTGCTCCGAGGACTTCAACCCACACTCCTGGCATGCTCCCTGACACGTTTTCCGGAGGTATAGGTCGGGAAGCGAGCTCGTTGGAGGGAGAACCGTGGTGCGACCCAAAACGGTCCAAAAGATGGCCGAAGTTTCCAACGAGTGGCGAACGCTCGTCCGGTGTCAGAAACCACTGGAAATGCACTTGCAGCGAAGGAAACGGGCCGAGCTCGAGGACTTCCGGTGCTCGTCCCAAGAAAACGCGAGCGGGAATGCCCCGGACTCAGTTTTCTCGTCCTGGGGTAAAAAGCGGTCCCCCGACGGTTTCTTCCCTTTGCTCCGTATTGGTCATAAGTCTTTCGATCTTCGGGTCTCGTGCTCCGAGGACTTCAACCCACACTCTTGGCATGCTCCCTGACACGTTTTCCGGAGGTATAGGTCGGGAAGCGAGCTCGTTGGAGGGAGAACTGTGGTGCGACCCAAAACGGTCCAAAAGATGGCCGAAGCTTCCAACGAGTGGCGAACGCTCGTCCGGTGTCAGAAACCACTGGAAATGCACTTGCAGCGAAGGAAACGGGCCGAGCTCGAGGACTTCCGGTGCTCGTCCCAAGAAAACGCGAGCGGGAATGCCCCGGACTCAGTTTTCTCGTCCTGGGGTAAAAAGCGGTCCCCCGACGGTTTCTTCCCTTTGCTCCGTATTGGTCATAAGTCTTTCGATCTTCGGGTCTCGTGCTCCGAGGACTTCAACCCACACTCCTGGCATGCTCCCTGACACGTTTTTCGGAGGTATAGGTCGGGAAGCGAGCTCGTTGGAGGGAGAACTGTGGTGCGACCCAAAACGGTCCAAAAGATGGCCGAAGTTTCCAACGAGTGGCGAACGCTCGTCCGGTGTCAGAAACCACTGGAAATGCACTTGCAGCGAAGGAAACGGGCCGAGCTCGAGGACTTCCGGTGCTCGTCCCAAGAAAACGCGAGCGGGAATGCCCTGGACTCAGTTTTCTCGTCCTGGGGTAAAAAGCGGTCCCCCGACGGTTTCTTCCCTTTGCTCCGTATTGGTCATAAGTCTTTCGATCTTCGGGTCTCGTGCTCCGAGGACTTCAACCCACACTCCTGGCATGCTCCCTGACACGTTTTCCGGAGGTATAGGTCGGGAAGCGAGCTCGTTGGAGGGAGAACTGTGGTGCGACCCAAAACGGTCCAAAAGATGGCCGAAGCTTCCAACGAGTGGCGAACGCTCGTCCGGTGTCAGAAACCACTGGAAATGCACTTGCAGCGAAGGAAACGGGCCGAGCTCGAGGACATCCGGTGCTCGTCCCAAGAAAACGCGAGCGGGAATGCCCCGGACTCAGTTTTCTCGTCCTGGGGTAAAAAGCGGTCCCCCGACGGTTTCTTCCCTTTGCTCCGTATTGGTCATAAGTCTTTCGATCTTCGGGTCTCGTGCTCCGAGGACTTCAACCCACACTCCTGGCATGCTCCCTGACACGTTTTCCGGAGGTATAGGTCGGGAAGCGAGCTCGTTGGAGGGAGAACTGTGGTGCGACCCAAAACGGTCCAAAAGATGGCCGAAGCTTCCAACGAGTGGCGAACGCTCGTCCGGTGTCAGAAACCACTGGAACTGCACTTGCAGCGAAGGAAACGGGCCGAGCTCGAGGACTTCCGGTGCTCGTCCCAAGAAAACGCGAGCGGGAATGCCCCGGACTCAGTTTTCTCGTCCTGGGGTAAAAAGCGGTCCCCCGACGGTTTCTTCCCTTTGCTCCGTATTGGTCATAAGTCTTTCGATCTTCGGGTCTCGTGCTCCGAGGACTTCAACCCACACTCCTGGCATGCTCCCTGACACGTTTTCCGGAGGTATAGGTCGGGAAGCGAGCTCGTTGGAGGGAGAACTGTGGTGCGACCCAAAACGGTCCAAAAGATGGCCGAAGCTTCCAACGAGTGGCGAACGCTCGTCCGGTGTCAGAAACCACTGGAAATGCACTTGCAGCGAAGGAAACGGGCTGAGCTCGAGGACTTCCGGTGCTCGTCCCAAGAAAACGCGAGCGGGAATGCCCCGGACTCAGTTTTCTCGTCCTGGGGTAAAAAGCGGTCCCCCGACGGTTTCTTCCCTTTGCTCCGTATTGGTCATAAGTCTTTCGATCTTCGGGTCTCGTGCTCCGAGGACTTCAACCCACACTCCTGGCATGCTCCCTGACACGTTTTCCGGAGGTATAGGTCGGGAAGCGAGCTCGTTGGAGGGAGAACTGTGGTGCGACCCAAAACGGTCCAAAAGATGGCCGAAGCTTCCAACGAGTGGCGAACGCTCGTCCGGTGTCAGAAACCACTGGAAATGCACTTGCAGCGAAGGAAACGGGCTGAGCTCGAGGACTTCCGGTGCTCGTCCCAAGAAAACGCGAGCGGGAATGCCCCGGACTCAGTTTTCTCGTCCTGGGGTAAAAAGCGGTCCCCCGACGGTTTCTTCCCTTTGCTCCGTATTGGTCATAAGTCTTTCGATCTTCGGGTCTCGTGCTCCGAGGACTTCAACCCACACTCCTGGCATGCTCCCTGACACGTTTTCCGGAGGTATAGGTCGGGAAGCGAGCTCGTTGGAGGGAGAACTGTGGTGCGACCCAAAACGGTCCAAAAGATGGCCGAAGCTTCCAACGAGTGGCGAACGCTCGTCCGGTGTCAGAAACCACTGGAAATGCACTTGCAGCGAAGGAAACGGGCTGAGCTCGAGGACTTCCGGTGCTCGTCCCAAGAAAACGCGAGCGGGAATGCCCCGGACTCAGTTTTCTCGTCCTGGGGTAAAAAGCGGTCCCCCGACGGTTTCTTCCCTTTGCTCCGTATTGGTCATAAGTCTTTCGATCTTCGGGTCTCGTGCTCCGAGGACTTCAACCCACACTCCTGGCATGCTCCCTGACATGTTTTCCGGAGGTATAGGTCGGGAAGCGAGCTCGTTGGAGGGAGAACTGTGGTGCGACCCAAAACGGTCCAAAAGATGGCCGAAGCTTCCAACGAGCGGCGAACGCTCGTCCGGTGTCAGAAACCACTGGAAATGCACTTGCAGCGAAGGAAACGGGCTGAGCTCGAGGACTTCCGGTGCTCGTCCCAAGAAAACGCGAGCGGGAATGCCCCGGACTCAGTTTTCTCGTCCTGGGGTAAAAAGCGGTCCCCCGACGGTTTCTTCCCTTTGCTCCGTATTGGTCATAAGTCTTTCGATCTTCGGGTCTCGTGCTCCGAGGACTTCAACCCACACTCCTGGCATGCTCCCTGACACGTTTTCCGGAGGTATAGGTCGGGAAGCGAGCTCGTTGGAGGGAGAACTGTGGTGCGACCCAAAACGGTCCAAAAGATGGCCGAAGCTTCCAACGAGCGGCGAACGCTCGTCCGATGTCAGAAACCACTGGAAATGCACTTGCAGCGAAGGAAACGGGCTGAGCTCGAGGACTTCCGGTGCTCGTCCCAAGAAAACGCGAGCGGGAATGCCCCGGACTCAGTTTTCTCGTCCTGGGGTAAAAAGCGGTCCCCCGACGGTTTCTTCCCTTTGCTCCGTATTGGTCATAAGTCTTTCGATCTTCGGGTCTCGTGCTCCGAGGACTTCAACCCACACTCCTGGCATGCTCCCTCACACGTTTTCCGGAGGTATAGGTCGGGAAGCGAGCTCGTTGGAGGGAGAACTGTGGTGCGACCCAAAACGGTCCAAAAGATGGCCGAAGCTTCCAACGAGCGGCGAACGCTCGTCCGGTGTCAGAAACCACTGGAAATGCACTTGCAGCGAAGGAAACGGGCTGAGCTCGAGGACTTCCGGTGCTCGTCCCAAGAAAACGCGAGCGGGAATGCCCCGGACTCAGTTTTCTCGTCCTGGGGTAAAAAGCGGTCCCCCGACGGTTTCTTCCCTTTGCTCCGTATTGGTCATAAGTCTTTCGATCTTCGGGTCTCGTGCTCCGAGGACTTCAACCCACACTCCTGGCATGCTCCCTGACACGTTTTCCGGAGGTATAGGTCGGGAAGCGAGCTCGTTGGAGGGAGAACTGTGGTGCGACCCAAAACGGTCCAAAAGATGGCCGAAGCTTCCAACGAGCGGCGAACGCTCGTCCGGTGTCAGAAACCACTGGAAATGCACTTGCAGCGAAGGAAACGGGCTGAGCTCGAGGACTTCCGGTGCTCGTCCCAAGAAAACGCGAGCGGGAATGCCCCGGACTCAGTTTTCTCGTCCTGGGGTAAAAAGCGGTCCCCCGACGGTTTCTTCCCTTTGCTCCGTATTGGTCATAAGTCTTTCGATCTTCGGGTCTCGTGCTCCGAGGACTTCAACCCACACTCCTGGCATGCTCCCTGACACGTTTTCCGGAGGTATAGGTCGGGAAGCGAGCTCGTTGGAGGGAGAACTGTGGTGCGACCCAAAACGGTCCAAAAGATGGCCGAAGCTTCCAACGAGCGGCGAACGCTCGTCCGGTGTCAGAAACCACTGGAAATGCACTTGCAGCGAAGGAAACGGGCTGAGCTCGAGGACTTCCGGTGCTCGTCCCAAGAAAACGCGAGCGGGAATGCACCGGACTCAGTTTTCTCGTCCTGGGGTAAAAAGCGGTCCCCCGACGGTTTCTTCCCTTTGCTCCGTATTGGTCATAAGTCTTTCGATCTTCGGGTCTCGTGCTCCGAGGACTTCAACCCACACTCCTGGCATGCTCCCTGACACGTTTTCCGGAGGTATAGGTCGGGAAGCGAGCTCGTTGGAGGGAGAACTGTGGTGCGACCCAAAACGGTCCAAAAGATGGCCGAAGCTTCCAACGAGCGGCGAACGCTCGTCCGGTGTCAGAAACCACTGGAAATGCACTTGCAGCGAAGGAAACGGGCTGAGCTCGAGGACTTCCGGTGCTCGTCCCAAGAAAACGCGAGCGGGAATGCCCCGGACTCAGTTTTCTCGTCCTGGGGTAAAAAGCGGTCCCCCGACGGTTTCTTCCCTTTGCTCCGTATTGGTCATAAGTCTTTCGATCTTCGGGTCTCGTGCTCCGAGGACTTCAACCCACACTCCTGGCATGCTCCCTGACACGTTTTCCGGAGGTATAGGTCGGGAAGCGAGCTCGTTGGAGGGAGAACTGTGGTGCGACCCAAAACGGTCCAAAAGATGGCCGAAGCTTCCAACGAGCGGCGAACGCTCGTCCGGTGTCAGAAACCACTGGAAATGCACTTGCAGCGAAGGAAACGGGCTGAGCTCGAGGACTTCCGGTGCTCGTCCCAAGAAAACGCGAGCGGGAATGCCCCGGACTCAGTTTTCTCGTCCTGGGGTAAAAAGCGGTCCCCCGACGGTTTCTTCCCTTTGCTCCGTATTGGTCATAAGTCTTTCGATCTTCGGGTCTCGTGCTCCTAGGACTTCAACCCACACTCCTGGCATGCTCCCTGACACGTTTTCCGGAGGTATAGGTCGGGAAGCGAGCTCGTTGGAGGGAGAACTGTGGTGCGACCCAAAACGGTCCAAAAGATGGCCGAAGCTTCCAACGAGCGGCGAACGCTCGTCCGATGTCAGAAACCACTGGAAATGCACTTGCAGCGAAGGAAACGGGCTGAGCTCGAGGACTTCCGGTGCTCGTCCCAAGAAAACGCGAGCGGGAATGCCCCGGACTCAGTTTTCTCGTCCTGGGGTAAAAAGCGGTCCCCCGACGGTTTCTTCCCTTTGCTCCGTATTGGTCATAAGTCTTTCGATCTTCGGGTCTCGTGCTCCTAGGACTTCAACCCACACTCCTGGCATGCTCCCTGACACGTTTTCCGGAGGTATAGGTCGGGAAGCGAGCTCGTTGGAGGGAGAACTGTGGTGCGACCCAAAACGGTCCAAAAGATGGCCGAAGCTTCCAACGAGCGGCGAACGCTCGTCCGATGTCAGAAACCACTGGAAATGCACTTGCAGCGAAGGAAACGGGCTGAGCTCGAGGACTTCCGGTGCTCGTCCCAAGAAAACGCGAGCGGGAATGCCCCGGACTCAGTTTTCTCGTCCTGGGGTAAAAAGCGGTCCCCCGACGGTTTCTTCCCTTTGCTCCGTATTGGTCATAAGTCTTTCGATCTTCGGGTCTCGTGCTCCTAGGACTTCAACCCACACTCCTGGCATGCTCCCTGACACGTTTTCCGGAGGTATAGGTCGGGAAGCGAGCTCGTTGGAGGGAGAACTGTGGTGCGACCCAAAACGGTCCAAAAGATGGCCGAAGCTTCCAACGAGCGGCGAACGCTCGTCCGATGTCAGAAACCACTGGAAATGCACTTGCAGCGAAGGAAACGGGCTGAGCTCGAGGACTTCCGGTGCTCGTCCCAAGAAAACGCGAGCGGGAATGCCCCGGACTCAGTTTTCTCGTCCTGGGGTAAAAAGCGGTCCCCCGACGGTTTCTTCCCTTTGCTCCGTATTGGTCATAAGTCTTTCGATCTTCGGGTCTCGTGCTCCAAGGACTTCAACCCACACTCCTGGCATTCTCCCTGACACGTTTTCCGGAGGTATAGGTCGGGAAGCGAGCTCGTTGGAGGGAGAACATTGGTGCGACCCAAAACGGTCCAAAAGATGGCCGAAGCTTCCAACGAGTGGCGAACGCTCGTCCGGTGTCAGAAACCACTGGAAATGCACTTGCAGCGAAGGAAACGGGCTGAGCTCGAGGACTTCCGGTGCTCGTCCCAAGAAAACGCGAGCGGGAATGCCCCGGACTCAGTTTTCTCGTCCTGGGGTAAAAAGCGGTCCCCCGACGGTTTCTTCCCTTTGCTCCGTATTGGTCATAAGTCTTTCGATCTTCGGGTCTCGTGCTCCGAGGACTTCAACCCACACTCCTGGCATGCTCCCTGACACGTTTTCCGGAGGTATAGGTCGGGAAGCGAGCTCGTTGGAGGGAGAACTGTGGTGCGACCCAAAACGGTTCAAAAGATGGCCGAAGCTTCCAACGAGTGGCGAACGCTCGTCCGGTGTCAGAAACCACTGGAAATGCACTTGCAGCGAAGGAAACGGGCTGAGCTCGAGGACTTCCGGTGCTCGTCCCAAGAAAACGCGAGCGGGAATGCCCCGGACTCAGTTTTCTCGTCCTGGGGTAAAAAGCGGTCCTCCGACGGTTTCTTCCCTTTGCTCCGTATTGGTCATAAGTCTTTCGATCTTCGGGTCTCGTGCTCCGAGGACTTCAACCCACACTCCTGGCATGCTCCCTCACACGTTTTCCGGAGGTATAGGTCGGGAAGCGAGCTCGTTGGAGGGAGAACTGTGGTGCGACCCAAAACGGTCCAAAAGATGGCCGAAGCTTCCAACGAGTGGCGAACGCTCGTCCGGTGTCAGAAACCACTGGAAATGCACTTGCAGCGAAGGAAACGGGCTGAGCTCGAGGACTTCCGGTGCTCGTCCCAAGAAAACGCGAGCGGGAATGCCCCGGACTCAGTTTTCTCGTCCTGGGGTAAAAAGCGGTCCCCCGACGGTTTCTTCCCTTTGCTCCGTATTGGTCATAAGTCTTTCGATCTTCGGGTCTCGTGCTCCGAGGACTTCAACCCACACTCCTGGCATGCTCCCTGACACGTTTTCCGGAGGTATAGGTCGGGAAGCGAGCTCGTTGGAGGGAGAACTGTGGTGCGACCCAAAACGGTCCAAAAGATGGCCGAAGCTTCCAACGAGTGGCGAACGCTCGTCCGGTGTCAGAAACCACTGGAAATGCACTTGCAGCGAAGGAAACGGGCTGAGCTCGAGGACTTCCGGTGCTCGTCCCAAGAAAACGCGAGCGGGAATGCCCCGGACTCAGTTTTCTCGTCCTGGGGTAAAAAGCGGTCCCCCGACGGTTTCTTCCCTTTGCTCCGTATTGGTCATAAGTCTTTCGATCTTCGGGTCTCGTGCTCCGAGGACTTCAACCCACACTCCTGGCATGCTCCCTGACACGTTTTCCGGAGGTATAGGTCGGGAAGCGAGCTCGTTGGAGGGAGAACTGTGGTGCGACCCAAAACGGTCCAAAAGATGGCCGAAGCTTCCAACGAGTGGCGAACGCTCGTCCGGTGTCAGAAACCACTGGAAATGCACTTGCAGCGAAGGAAACGGGCTGAGCTCGAGGACTTCCGGTGCTCGTCCCAAGAAAACGCGAGCGGGAATGCCCCGGACTCAGTTTTCTCGTCCTGGGGTAAAAAGCGGTCCCCCGACGGTTTCTTCCCTTTGCTCCGTATTGGTCATAAGTCTTTCGATCTTCGGGTCTCGTGCTCCGAGGACTTCAACCCACACTCCTGGCATGCTCCCTGACACGTTTTCCGGAGGTATAGGTCGGGAAGCGAGCTCGTTGGAGGGAGAACTGTGGTGCGACCCAAAACGGTCCAAAAGATGGCCGAAGCTTCCAACGAGTGGCGAACGCTCGTCCGGTGTCAGAAACCACTGGAAATGCACTTGCAGCGAAGGAAACGGGCTGAGCTCGAGGACTTCCGGTGCTCGTCCCAAGAAAACGCGAGCGGGAATGCCCCGGACTCAGTTTTCTCGTCCTGGGGTAAAAAGCGGTCCCCCGACAGTTTCTTCCCTTTGCTCCGTATTGGTCATAAGTCTTTCGATCTTCGGGTCTCGTGCTCCGAGGACTTCAACCCACACTCCTGGCATGCTCCCTGACACGTTTTCCGGAGGTATAGGTCGGGAAGCGAGCTCGTTGGAGGGAGAACTGTGGTGCGACCCAAAACGGTCCAAAAGATGGCCGAAGCTTCCAACGAGTGGCGAACGCTCGTCCGGTGTCAGAAACCACTGGAAATGCACTTGCAGCGAAGGAAACGGGCTGAGCTCGAGGACTTCCGGTGCTCGTCCCAAGAAAACGCGAGCGGGAATGCCCCGGACTCAGTTTTCTCGTCCTGGGGTAAAAAGCGGTCCCCCGACGGTTTCTTCCCTTTGCTCCGTATTGGTCATAAGTCTTTCGATCTTCGGGTCTCGTGCTCCGAGGACTTCAACCCACACTCCTGGCATGCTCCCTGACACGTTTTCCGGAGGTATAGGTCGGGAAGCGAGCTCGTTGGAGGGAGAACTGTGGTGCGACCCAAAACGGTCCAAAAGATGGCCGAAGCTTCCAACGAGTGGCGAACGCTCGTCCGGTGTCAGAAACCACTGGAAATGCACTTGCAGCGAAGGAAACGGGCTGAGCTCGAGGACTTCCGGTGCTCGTCCCAAGAAAACGCGAGCGGGAATGCCCCGGACTCAGTTTTCTCGTCCTGGGGTAAAAAGCGGTCCCCCGACGGTTTCTTCCCTTTGCTCCGTATTGGTCATAAGTCTTTCGATCTTCGGGTCTCGTGCTCCGAGGACTTCAACCCACACTCCTGGCATGCTCCCTGACACGTTTTCCGGAGGTATAGGTCGGGAAGCGAGCTCGTTGGAGGGAGAACTGTGGTGCGACCCAAAACGGTCCAAAAGATGGCCGAAGCTTCCAACGAGTGGCGAACGCTCGTCCGGTGTCAGAAACCACTGGAAATGCACCTGCAGCGAAGGAAACAGGCTGAGCTCGAGGACTTCCGGTGCTCGTCCCAAGAAAACGCGAGCGGGAATGCCCCGGACTCAGTTTTCTCGTCCTGGGGTAAAAAACGGTCCCCCGACGGTTTCTTCCCTTTTCTCCGTATTGGTCATAAGTCTTTCGATCTTCGGGTCTCGTGCTCCGAGGACTTCAACCCACACTCCTGGCATGCTCCCTGACACGTTTTCCGGAGGTATAGGTCGGGAAGCGAGCTCGTTGGAGGGAGAACTGTGGTGCGACCCAAAACGGTCCAAAAGATGGCCGAAGCTTCCAACGAGTGGCGAACGCTCGTCCGGTGTCAGAAACCACTGGAAATGCACTTGCAGCGAAGGAAACGGGCTGAGCTCGAGGACTTCCGGTGCTCGTCCCAAGAAAACGCGAGCGGGAATGCCCCGGACTCAGTTTTCTCGTCCTGGGGTAAAAAGCGGTCCCCCGACGGTTTCTTCCCTTTGCTCCGTATTGGTCATAAGTCTTTCGATCTTCGGGTCTCGTGCTCCGAGGACTTCAACCCACACTCCTGGCATGCTCCCTGACACGTTTTCCGGAGGTATAGGTCGGGAAGCGAGCTCGTTGGAGGGAGAACTGTGGTGCGACCCAAAACGGTCCAAAAGATGGCCGAAGCTTCCAACGAGTGGCGAACGCTCGTCCGGTGTCAGAAACCACTGGAAATGCACCTGCAGCGAAGGAAACAGGCTGAGCTCGAGGACTTCCGGTGCTCGTCCCAAGAAAACGCGAGCGGGAATGCCCCGGACTCAGTTTTCTCGTCCTGGGGTAAAAAACGGTCCCCCGACGGTTTCTTCCCTTTTCTCCGTATTGGTCATAAGTCTTTCGATCTTCGGGTCTCGTGCTCCGAGGACTTCAACCCACACTCCTGGCATGCTCCCTGACACGTTTTCCGGAGGTATAGGTCGGGAAGCGAGCTCGTTGGAGGGAGAACTGTGGTGCGACCCAAAACGGTCCAAAAGATGGCCGAAGCTTCCAACGAGTGGCGAACGCTCGTCCGGTGTCAGAAACCACTGGAAATGCACTTGCAGCGAAGGAAACGGGCTGAGCTCGAGGACTTCCGGTGCTCGTCCCAAGAAAACGCGAGCGGGAATGCCCCGGACTCAGTTTTCTCGTCCTGGGGTAAAAAGCGGTCCCCCGACGGTTTCTTCCCTTTGCTCCGTATTGGTCATAAGTTTTTCGATCTTCGGGTCTCGTGCTCCGAGGACTTCAACCCACACTCCTGGCATGCTCCCTGACACGTTTTCCGGAGGTATAGGTCGGGGAGCGAGCTCGTTGGAGGGAGAACTGTGGTGCGACCCAAAACGGTCCAAAAGATGGCCGAAGCTTCCAACGAGTGGCGAACGCTCGTCCGGTGTCAGAAACCACTGGAAATGCACTTGCAGCGAAGGAAACGGGCTGAGCTCGAGGACTTCCGGTGCTCGTCCCAAGAAAACGCGAGCGGGAATGCCCCGGACTCAGTTTTCTCGTCCTGGGGTAAAAAGCAGTCCCCCGACGGTTTCTTCCCTTTGCTCCGTATTGGTCATAAGTCTTTCGATCTTCGGGTCTCGTGCTCCGAGGACTTCAACCCACACTCCTGGCATGCGCCCTGACACGTTTTCCGGAGGTATAGGTCGGGAAGCGAGCTCGTTGGAGGGAGAACTGTGGTGCGACCCAAAACGGTCCAAAAGATGGCCGAAGCTTCCTACGAGTGGCGAACGCTCGTCCGGTGTCAGAAACCACTGGAAATGCACTTGCAGCGAAGGAAACGGGCTGAGCTCGAGGACCTCCGGTGCTCGTCCCAAGAAAACGCGAGCGGGAATGCCCCGGACTCAGTTTTCTCGTCCTGGGGTAAAAAGCGATCCCCCGACGGTTTCTTCCCTTTGCTCCGTATTGGTCATAAGTCTTTCGATCTTCGGGTCTCGTGCTCCGAGGACTTCAACCCACACTCCTGGCATGCTCCCTGACACGTTTTCCGGAGGTATAGGTCGGGAAGCGAGCTCGTTGGAGGGAGAACTGTGGTGCGACCCAAAACGGTCCAAAAGATGGCCGAAGCTTCCAACGAGTGGCGAACGCTCGTCCGGTGTCAGAAACCACTGGAAATGCACTTGCAGCGAAGGAAACGGGCTGAGCTCGAGCACTTCCGGTGCTCGTCCCAAGAAAACGCGAGCGGGAATGCCCCGGACTCAGTTTTCTCGTCCTGGGGTAAAAAGCGGTCCCCCGACGGTTTCTTCCCTTTGCTCCGTATTGGTCATAAGTCTTTCGATCTTCGGGTCTCGTGCTCCGAGGACTTCAACCCACACTCCTGGCATGCTCCCTGACACGTTTTCCGGAGGTATAGGTCGGGAAGCGAGCTCGTTGGAGGGAGAACTGTGGTGCGACCCAAAACGGTCCAAAAGATGGCCGAAGCTTCCAACGAGTGGCGAACGCTCGTCCGGTGTCAGAAACCACTGGAAATGCACTTGCAGCGAAGGAAACGGGCTGAGCTCGAGGACTTCCGGTGCTCGTCCCAAGAAAACGCGAGCGGGAATGCCCCGGACTCAGTTTTCTCGTCCTGGGGTAAAAAGCGGTCCCCCGACGGTTTCTTCCCTTTGCTCCGTATTGGTCATAAGTCTTTCGATCTTCGGGTCTCGTGCTCCGAGGACTTCAACCCACACTCCTGGCATGCTCCCTGACACGTTTTCCGGAGGTATAGGTCGGGAAGCGAGCTCGTTGGAGGGAGAACTGTGGTGCGACCCAAAACGGTCCAAAAGATGGCCGAAGCTTCCAACGAGTGGCGAACGCTCGTCCGGTGTCAGAAACCACTGGAAATGCACTTGCAGCGAAGGAAACGGGCTGAGCTCGAGGACTTCCGGTGCTCGTCCCAAGAAAACGCGAGCGGGAATGCCCCGGACTCAGTTTTCTCGTCCTGGGGTAAAAAGCGGTCCCCCGACGGTTTCTTCCCTTTGCTCCGTATTGGTCATAAGTCTTTCGATCTTCGGGTCTCGTGCTCCGAGGACTTCAACCCACACTCCTGGCATGCTCCCTGACACGTTTTCCGGAGGTATAGGTCGGGAAGCGAGCTCGTTGGAGGGAGAACTGTGGTGCGACCCAAAACGGTCCAAAAGATGGCCGAAGCTTCCAACGAGTGGCGAACGCTCGTCCGGTGTCAGAAACCACTGGAAATGCACTTGCAGCGAAGGAAACGGGCTGAGCTCGAGGACTTCCGGTGCTCGTCCCAAGAAAACGCGAGCGGGAATGCCCCGGACTCAGTTTTCTCGTCCTGGGGTAAAAAGCGGTCCCCCGACGGTTTCTTCCCTTTGCTCCGTATTGGTCATAAGTCTTTCGATCTTCGGGTCTCGTGCTCCGAGGACTTCAACCCACACTCCTGGCATGCTCCCTGACACGTTTTCCGGAGGTATAGGTCGGGAAGCGAGCTCGTTGGAGGGAGAACTGTGGTGCGACCCAAAACGGTCCAAAAGATGGCCGAAGCTTCCAACGAGTGGCGAACGCTCGTCCGGTGTCAGAAACCACTGGAAATGCACTTGCAGCGAAGGAAACGGGCTGAGCTCGAGGACTTCCGGTGCTCGTCCCAAGAAAACGCGAGCGGGAATGCCCCGGACTCAGTTTTCTCGTCCCGGGGTAAAAAGCGGTCCCCCGACGGTTTCTTCCCTTTGCTCCGTATTGGTCATAAGTCTTTCGATCTTCGGGTCTCGTGCTCCGAGGACTTCAACCCACACTCCTGGCATGCTCCCTGACACGTTTTTCGGAGGTATAGGTCGGGAAGCGAGCTCGTTGGAGGGAGAACTGTGGTGCGACCCAAAACGGTCCAACAGATGGCCGAAGCTTCCAACGAGTGGCGAACGCTCGTCCGGTGTCAGAAACCACTGGAAATGCACCTGCAGCGAAGGAAACGGGCTGAGCTCGAGGACTTCCGGTGCTCGTCCCAAGAAAACGCGAGCGGGAATGCCCCGGACTCAGTTTTCTCGTCCTGGGGTAAAAAGCGGTCCCCCGACGGTTTCTTCCCTTTGCTCCGTATTGGTCATAAGTCTTTCGATCTTCGGGTCTCGTGCTCCGAGAACTTCAACCCACACTCCTGGCATGCTCCCTGACACGTTTTCCGGAGGTATAGGTCGGGAAGCGAGCTCGTTGGAGGGAGAACTGTGGTGCGACCCAAAACGGTCCAAAAGATGGCCGAAGCTTCCAACGAGTGGCGAACGCTCGTCCGGTGTCAGAAACCACTGGAAATGCACCTGCAGCGAAGGAAACGGGCTGAGCTCGAGGACTTCCGGTGCTCGTCCCAAGAAAACGCGAGCGGGAATGCCCCGGACTCAGTTTTCTCGTCCTGGGGTAAAAAGCGGTCCCCCGACGGTTTCTTCCCTTTGCTCCGTATTGGTCATAAGTCTTTCGATCTTCGGGTCTCGTGCTCCGAGGACTTCAACCCACACTCCTGGCATGCTCCCTGACACGTTTTCCGGAGGTATAGGTCGGGAGCGAGCTCGTTGGAGGGAGAACTGTGGTGCGACCCAAAACGGTCCAACAGATGGCCGAAGCTTCCAACGAGTGGCGAACGCTCGTCCGGTGTCAGAAACCACTGGAAATGCACCTGCAGCGAAGGAAACGGGCTGAGCTCGAGGACTTCCGGTGCTCGTCCCAAGAAAACGCGAGCGGGAATGCCCCGGACTCAGTTTTCTCGTCCTGGGGTAAAAAGCGGTCCCCCGACGGTTTCTTCCCTTTGCTCCGTATTGGTCATAAGTCTTTCGATCTTCGGGTCTCGTGCTCCGAGGACTTCAACCCACACTCCTGGCATGCTCCCTGACACAATTTCCGGAGGTATAGGTCGGGAAGCGAGCTCGTTGGAGGGAGAACTGTGGTGCGACCCAAAACGGTCCAAAAGATGGCCGAAGCTTCCAACGAGTGGCGAACGCTCGTCCAGTGTCAGAAACCACTGGAAATGCACTTGCAGCGAAGGAAACGGGCTGAGCTCGAGGACTTCCGGTGCTCGTCCCAAGAAAACGCGAGCGGGAATGCCCCGGACTCAGTTTTCTCGTCCTGGGGTAAAAAGCGGTCCCCCGACGGTTTCTTCCCTTTGCTCCGTATTGGTCATAAGTCTTTCGATCTTCGGGTCTCGTGCTCCGAGGACTTCAACCCACACTCCTGGCATGCTCCCTGACACGTTTTTCGGAGGTATAGGTCGGGAAGCGAGCTCGTTGGAGGGAGAACTGTGGTGCGACCCAAAACGGTCCAACAGATGGCCGAAACTTCCAACGAGTGGCGAACGCTCGTCCGGTGTCAGAAACCACTGGAAATGCACCTGCAGCGAAGGAAACGGGCTGAGCTCGAGGACTTCCGGTGCTCGTCCCAAGAAAACGCGAGCGGGAATGCCCCGGACTCAGTTTTCTCGTCCTGGGGTAAAAAGCGGTCCCCCGACGGTTTCTTCCCTTTGCTCCGTATTGGTCATAAGTCTTTCGATCTTCGGGTCTCGTGCTCCGAGGACTTCAACCCACACTCCTGGCATGCTCCCTGACACGTTTTCCGGAGGTATAGGTCGGGAAGCGAGCTCGTTGGAGGGAGAACTGTGGTGCGACCCAAAACGGTCCAAAAGATGGCCGAAGCTTCCAACGAGTGGCGAACGCTCGTCCGGTGTCAGAAACCACTGGAAATGCACCTGCAGCGAAGGAAACGGGCTGAGCTCGAGGACTTCCGGTGCTCGTCCCAAGAAAACGCGAGCGGGAATGCCCCGGACTCAGTTTTCTCGTCCTGGGGTAAAAAGCGGTCCCCCGACGGTTTCTTCCCTTTGCTCCGTATTGGTCATAAGTCTTTCGATCTTCGGGTCTCGTGCTCCGAGGACTTCAACCCACACTCCTGGCATGCTCCCTGACACGTTTTCCGGAGGTATAGGTCGGGAAGCGAGCTCGTTGGAGGGAGAACTGTGGTGCGACCCAAAACGGTCCAAAAGATGGCCGAAGCTTCCAACGAGTGGCGAACGCTCGTCCGGTGTCAGAAACCACTGGAAATGCACCTGCAGCGAAGGAAACGGGCTGAGCTCGAGGACTTCCGGTGCTCGTCCCAAGAAAACGCGAGCGGGAATGCCCCGGACTCAGTTTTCTCGTCCTGGGGTAAAAAGCGGTCCCCCGACGGTTTCTTCCCTTTGCTCCGTATTGGTCATAAGTCTTTCGATCTTCGGGTCTCGTGCTCCGAGGACTTCAACCCACACTCCTGGCATGCTCCCTGACACGTTTTCCGGAGGTATAGGTCGGGAAGCGAGCTCGTTGGAGGGAGAACTGTGGTGCGACCCAAAACGGTCCAAAAGATGGCCGAAGCTTCCAACGAGTGGCGAACGCTCGTCCGGTGTCAGAAACCACTGGAAATGCACCTGCAGCGAAGGAAACGGGCTGAGCTCGAGGACTTCCGGTGCTCGTCCCAAGAAAACGCGAGCGGG
This sequence comes from Cucumis melo, assembly GCF_025177605.1. Taxonomy (NCBI): domain Eukaryota; kingdom Viridiplantae; phylum Streptophyta; class Magnoliopsida; order Cucurbitales; family Cucurbitaceae; genus Cucumis; species Cucumis melo. Next base: position 150,215 of record NW_026123845.1, read on the forward strand.
AATGCCCCGGACTCAGTTTTCTCGTCCTGGGGTAAAAAGCGGTCCCCCGACGGTTTCTTCCCTTTGCTCCGTATTGGTCATAAGTCTTTCGATCTTCGGGTCTCGTGCTCCGAGGACTTCAACCCACACTCCTGGCATGCTCCCTGACACGTTTTCCGGAGGTATAGGTCGGGAAGCGAGCTCGTTGGAGGGAGAACTGTGGTGCGACCCAAAACGGTCCAAAAGATGGCCGAAGCTTCCAACGAGTGGCGAACGCTCGTCCGGTGTCAGAAACCACTGGAAATGCACTTGCAGCGAAGGAAACGGGCTGAGCTCGAGGACTTCCGGTGCTCGTCCCAAGAAAACGCGAGCGGGAATGCCCCGGACTCAGCTTTCTCGTCCTGGGGTAAAAAGCGGTCCCCCGACGGTTTCTTCCCTTTGCTCCGTATTGGTCATAAGTCTTTCGATCTTCGGGTCTCGTGCTCCGAGGACTTCAACCCACACTCCTGGCATGCTCCCTGACACGTTTTCCGGAGGTATAGGTCGGGAAGCGAGCTCGTTGGAGGGAGAACTGTGGTGCGACCCAAAACGGTCCAAAAGATGGCCGAAGCTTCCAACGAGTGGCGAACGCTCGTCCGGTGTCAGAAACCACTGGAAATGCACTTGCAGCGAAGGAAACGGGCTGAGCTCGAGGACTTCCGGTGCTCGTCCCAAGAAAACGCGAGCGGGAATGCCCCGGACTCAGCTTTCTCGTCCTGGGGTAAAAAGCGGTCCCCCGACGGTTTCTTCCCTTTGCTCCGTATTGGTCATAAGTCTTTCGATCTTCGGGTCTCGTGCTCCGAGGACTTCAACCCACACTCCTGGCATGCTCCCTGACACGTTTTCCGGAGGTATAGGTCGAGAAGCGAGCTCGTTGGAGGGAGAACTGTGGTGCGACACAAAACGGTCCAAAAGATGGCCGAAGCTTCCAACGAGTGGCGAACGCTCGTCCGGTGTCAGAAACCACTGGAAATGCACTTGCAGCGAAGGAAACGGGCTGAGCTCGAGGACTTCCGGTGCTCGTCCCAAGAAAACGCGAGCGGGAATGCCCCGGACTCAGCTTTCTCGTCCTGGGGTAAAAAGCGGTCCCCCGACGGTTTCTTCCCTTTGCTCCGTATTGGTCATAAGTCTTTCGATCTTCGGGTCTCGTGCTCCGAGGACTTCAACCCACACTCCTGGCATGCTCCCTGACACGTTTTCCGGAGGTATAGGTCGGGAAGCGAGCTCGTTGGAGGGAGAACTGTGGTGCGACCCAAAACGGTCCAAAAGATGGCCGAAGCTTCCAACGAGTGGCGAACGCTCGTCCGGTGTCAGAAACCACTGGAAATGCACTTGCAGCGAAGGAAACGGGCTGAGCTCGAGGACTTCCGGTGCTCATCCCAAGAAAACGCGAGCGGGAATGCCCCGGACTCAGCTTTCTCGTCCTGGGGTAAAAAGCGATCCCCCGACGGTTTCTTCCCTTTGCTCCGTATTGGTCATAAGTCTTTCGATCTTCGGGTCTCGTGCTCCGAGGACTTCAACCCACACTCCTGGCATGCTCCCTGACACGTTTTCCGGAGGTATAGGTCGGGAAGCGAGCTCGTTGGAGGGAGAACTGTGGTGCGACCCAAAACGGTCCAAAAGATGGCCGAAGCTTCCAACGAGTGGCGAACGCTCGTCCGGTGTCAGAAACCACTGGAAATGCACTTGCAGCGAAGGAAACGGGCTGAGCTCGAGGACTTCCGGTGCTCGTCCCAAGAAAACGCGAGCGGGAATGCCCCGGACTCAGCTTTCTCGTCCTGGGGTAAAAAGCGGTCCCCCGACGGTTTCTTCCCTTTGCTCCGTATTGGTCATAAGTCTTTCGATCTTCGGGTCTCGTGCTCCGAGGACTTCAACCCACACTCCTGGCATGCTCCCTGACACGTTTTCCGGAGGTATAGGTCGGGAAGCGAGCTCGTTGGAGGGAGAACTGTGGTGCGACCCAAAACGGTCCAAAAGATGGCCGAAGCTTCCAACGAGTGGCGAACGCTCGTCCGGTGTCAGAAACCACTGGAAATGCACTTGCAGCGAAGGAAACGGGCTGAGCTCCAGGACTTCCGGTGCTCGTCCCAAGAAAACGCGAGCGGGAATGCCCCGGACTCAGCTTTCTCGTCCTGGGGTAAAAAGCGGTCCCCCGACGGTTTCTTCCCTTTGCTCCGTATTGGTCATAAGTCTTTCGATCTTCGGGTCTCGTGCTCCGAGGACTTCAACCCACACTCCTGGCATGCTCCCTGACACGTTTTCCGGAGGTATAGGTCGGGAAGCGAGCTCGTTGGAGGGAGAACTGTGGTGCGACCCAAAACGGTCCAAAAGATGGCCGAAGCTTCCAACGAGTGGCGAACGCTCGTCCGGTGTCAGAAACCACTGGAAATGCACTTGCAGCGAAGGAAACGGGCTGAGCTCCAGGACTTCCGGTGCTCGTCCCAAGAAAACGCGAGCGGGAATGCCCCGGACTCAGTTTTCTCGTCCTGGGGTAAAAAGCGGTCCCCCGACGGTTTCTTCCCTTTGCTCCGTATTCGTCATAAGTCTTTCGATCTTCGGGTCTCGTGCTCCGAGGACTTCAACCCACACTCCTGGCATGCTCCCTGACACGTTTTCCGGAGGTATAGGTCGGGAAGCGAGCTCGTTGGAGGGAGAACTGTGGTGCGACCCAAAACGGTCCAAAAGATGGCCGAAGCTTCCAACGAGTGGCGAACGCTCGTCCGGTGTCAGAAACCACTGGAAATGCACTTGCAGCGAAGGAAACGGGCTGAGCTCGAGGACTTCCGGTGCTCGTCCCAAGAAAACGCGAGCGGGAATGCCCCGGACTCAGTTTTCTCGTCCTGGGGTAAAAAGCGGTCCCCCGACGGTTTCTTCCCTTTGCTCCGTATTGGTCATAAGTCTTTCGATCTTCGGGTCTCGTGCTCCGAGGACTTCAACCCACACTCCTGGCATGCTCCCTGACACGTTTTCCGGAGGTATAGGTCGGGAAGCGAGCTCGTTGGAGGGAGAACTGTGGTGCGACCCAAAACGGTCCAAAAGATGGCCGAAGCTTCCAACGAGTGGCGAACGCTCGTCCGGTGTTAGAAACCACTGGAAATGCACTTGCAGCGAAGGAAACGGGCTGAGCTCGAGGACTTCCGGTGCTCGTCCCAAGAAAACGCGAGCGGGAATGCCCCGGACTCAGTTTTCTCGTCCTGGGGTAAAAAGCGGTCCCCCGACGGTTTCTTCCCTTTGCTCCGTATTGGTCATAAGTCTTTCGATCTTCGGGTCTCGTGCTCCGAGGACTTCAACCCACACTCCTGGCATGCTCCCTGACACGTTTTCCGGAGGTATAGGTCGGGAAGCGAGCTCGTTGGAGGGAGAACTGTGGTGCGACCCAAAACGGTCCAAAAGATGGCCGAAGCTTCCAACGAGTGGCGAACGCTCGTCCGGTGTCAGAAACCACTGGAAATGCACTTGCAGCGAAGGAAACGGGCTGAGCTCGAGGACTTCCGGTGCTCGTCCCAAGAAAACGCGAGCGGGAATGCCCCGGACTCAGTTTTCTCGTCCTGGGGTAAAAAGCGGTCCCCCGACGGTTTCTTCCCTTTGCTCCGTATTGGTCATAAGTCTTTCGATCTTCGGGTCTCGTGCTCCGAGGACTTCAACCCACACTCCTGGCATGCTCCCTGACACGTTTTCCGGAGGTATAGGTCGGGAAGCGAGCTCGTTGGAGGGAGAACTGTGGTGCGACCCAAAACGGTCCAAAAGATGGCCGAAGCTTCCAACGAGTGGCGAACGCTCGTCCGGTGTCAGAAACCACTGGAAATGCACTTGCAGCGAAGGAAACGGGCTGAGCTCGAGGACTTCCGGTGCTCGTCCCAAGAAAACGCGAGCGGGAATGCCCCGGACTCAGTTTTCTCGTCCTGGGGTAAAAAGCGGTCCCCCGACGGTTTCTTCCCTTTGCTCCGTATTGGTCATAAGTCTTTCGATCTTCGGGTCTCGTGCTCCGAGGACTTCAACCCACACTCCTGGCATGCTCCCTGACACGTTTTCCGGAGGTATAGGTCGGGAAGCGAGCTCGTTGGAGGGAGAACTGTGGTGCGACCCAAAACGGTCCAAAAGATGGCCGAAGCTTCCAACGAGTGGCGAACGCTCGTCCGGTGTCAGAAACCACTGGAAATGCACTTGCAGCGAAGGAAACGGGCTGAGCTCGAGAACTTCCGGTGCTCGTCCCAAGAAAACGCGAGCGGGAATGCCCCGGACTCAGTTTTCTCGTCCTGGGGTAAAAAGCGGTCCCCCGACGGTTTCTTCCCTTTGCTCCGTATTGGTCATAAGTCTTTCGATCTTCGGGTCTCGTGCTCCGAGGACTTCAACCCACACTCCTGGCATGCTCCCTGACACGTTTTCCGGAGGTATAGGTCGGGAAGCGAGCTCGTTGGAGGGAGAACTGTGGTGCGACCCAAAACGGTCCAAAAGATGGCCGAAGCTTCCAACGAGTGGCGAACGCTCGTCCGGTGTCAGAAACCACTGGAAATGCACTTGCAGCGAAGGAAACGGGCTGAGCTCGAGGACTTCCGGTGCTCGTCCCAAGAAAACGCGAGCGGGAATGCCCCGGACTCAGTTTTCTCGTCCTGGGGTAAAAAGCGGTCCCCCGACGGTTTCTTCCCTTTGCTCCGTATTGGTCATAAGTCTTTCGATCTTCGGGTCTCGTGCTCCGAGGACTTCAACCCACACTCCTGGCATGCTCCCTGACACGTTTTCCGGAGGTATAGGTCGGGAAGCGAGCTCGTTGGAGGGAGAACTGTGGTGCGACCCAAAACGGTCCAAAAGATGGCCGAAGCTTCCAACGAGTGGCGAACGCTCGTCCGGTGTCAGAAACCACTGGAAATGCACTTGCAGCGAAGGAAACGGGCTGAGCTCGAGGACTTCCGGTGCTCGTCCCAAGAAAACGCGAGCGGGGAATGCCCCGGACTCAGTTTTCTCGTCCTGGGGTAAAAAGCGGTCCCCCGACGGTTTCTTCCCTTTGCTCCGTATTGGTCATAAGTCTTTCGATCTTCGGGTCTCGTGCTCCGAGGACTTCAACCCACACTCCTGGCATGCTCCCTGACACGTTTTCCGGAGGTATAGGTCGGGAAGCGAGCTCGTTGGAGGGAGAACTGTGGTGCGACCCAAAACGGTCCAAAAGATGGCCGAAGCTTCCAACGAGTGGCGAACGCTCGTCCGGTGTCAGAAACCACTGGAAATGCACTTGCAGCGAAGGAAACGGGCTGAGCTCGAGGACTTCCGGTGCTCGTCCCAAGAAAACGCGAGCGGGAATGCCCCGGACTCAGTTTTCTCGTCCTGGGGTAAAAAGCGGTCCCCCGACGGTTTCTTCCCTTTGCTCCGTATTGGTCATAAGTCTTTCGATCTTCGGGTCTCGTGCTCCGAGGACTTCAACCCACACTCCTGGCATGCTCCCTGACACGTTTTCCGGAGGTATAGGTCGGGAAGCGAGCTCGTTGGAGGGAGAACTGTGGTGCGACCCAAAACGGTCCAAAAGATGGCCGAAGCTTCCAACGAGTGGCGAACGCTCGTCCGGTGTCAGAAACCACTGGAAATGCACTTGCAGCGAAGGAAACGGGCTGAGCTCCAGGACTTCCGGTGCTCGTCCCAAGAAAACGCGAGCGGGAATGCCCCGGACTCAGTTTTCTCGTCCTGGGGTAAAAAGCGGTCCCCCGACGGTTTCTTCCCTTTGCTCCGTATTGGTCATAAGTCTTTCGATCTGCGGGTCTCGTGCTCCGACGACTTCAACCCACACTCCTGGCATGCTCCCTGACACGTTTTCCGGAGGTATAGGTCGGGAAGCGAGCTCGTTGGAGGGAGAACTGTGGTGCGACCCAAAACGGTCCAAAAGATGGCCGAAGCTTCCAACGAGTGGCGAACGCTCGTCCGGTGTCAGAAACCACTGGAAATGCACCTGCACCGAAGGAAACGGGCTGAGCTCGAGGACTTCCGGTGCTCGTCCAAAGAAAACGAGAGCGGGAATGCCCCGGACTCAGTTTTCTCGTCCTGGGGTAAAAAGCGGTCCCCCGACGGTTTCTTCCCTTTGCTCCGTATTGGTCATAAGTCTTTCGATCTGCGGGTCTCGTGCTCCGACGACTTCAACCCACACTCCTGGCATGCTCCCTGACACGTTTTCCGGAGGTATAGGTCGGGAAGCGAGCTCGTTGGAGGGAGAACTGTGGTGCGACCCAAAACGGTCCAAAAGATGGCCGAAGCTTCCAACGAGTGACGAACGCTCGTCCGGTGTCAGAAACCACTGGAAATGCACTTGCAGCGAAGGAAACGGGCTGAGCTCGAGGACTTCCGGTGCTCGTCCCAAGAAAACGCGAGCGGGAATGCCCCGGACTCAGTTTTCTCGTCCTGGGGTAAAAAGCGGTCCCCCGACGGTTTCTTCCCTTTGCTCCGTATTGGTCATAAGTCTTTCGATCTGCGGGTCTCGTGCTCCGACGACTTCAACCCACACTCCTGGCATGCTCCCTGACACGTTTTCCGGAGGTATAGGTCGGGAAGCGAGCTCGTTGGAGGGAGAACTGTGGTGCGACCCAAAACGGTCCAAAAGATGGCCGAAGCTTCCAACGAGTGACGAACGCTCGTCCGGTGTCAGAAACCACTGGAAATGCACTTGCAGCGAAGGAAACGGGCTGAGCTCGAGGACTTCCGGTGCTCGTCCCAAGAAAACGCGAGCGGGAATGCCCCGGACTCAGTTTTCTCGTCCTGGGGTAAAAAGCGGTCCCCCGACGGTTTCTTCCCTTTGCTCCGTATTGGTCATAAGTCTTTCGATCTTCGGGTCTCGTGCTCCGAGGACTTCAACCCACACTCCTGGCATGCTCCCTGACACGTTTTCCGGAGGTATAGGTCGGGAAGCGAGCTCGTTGGAGGGAGAACTGTGGTGCGACCCAAAACGGTCCAAAAGATGGCCGAAGCTTCCAACGAGTGGCGAACGCTCGTCCGGTGTCAGAAACCACTGGAAATGCACTTGCAGCGAAGGAAACGGGCTGAGCTCGAGGTCTTCCGGTGCTCGTCCCAAGAAAACGCGAGCGGGAATGCCCCGGACTCAGTTTTCTCGTCCTGGGGTAAAAAGCGGTCCCCCGACGGTTTCTTCCCTTTGCTCCGTATTGGTCATAAGTCTTTCGATCTTCGGGTCTCGTGCTCCGAGGACTTCAACCCACACTCCTGGCATGCTCCCTGACACGTTTTCCGGAGGTATAGGTCGGGAAGCGAGCTCGTTGGAGGGAGAACTGTGGTGCGACCCAAAACGGTCCAAAAGATGGCCGAAGCTTCCAACGAGTGGCGAACGCTCGTCCGGTGTCAGAAACCACTGGAAATGCACTTGCAGCGAAGGAAACGGGCTGAGCTCGAGGACTTCCGGTGCTCGTCCCAAGAAAACGCGAGCGGGAATGCCCCGGACTCAGTTTTCTCGTCCTGGGGTGAAAAGCGGTCCCCCGACGGTTTCTTCCCTTTGCTCCGTATTGGTCATAAGTCTTTCGATCTTCGGGTCTCGTGCTCCGAGGACTTCAACCCACACTCCTGGCATGCTCCCTGACACGTTTTCCGGAGGTATAGGTCGGGAAGCGAGCTCGTTGGAGGGAGAACTGTGGTGCGACCCAAAACGGTCCAAAAGATGGCCGAAGCTTCCAACGAGTGGCGAACGCTCGTCCGGTGTCAGAAACCACTCGAAATGCACTTGCAGCGAAGGAAACCGGCTGAGCTCGAGGACTTCCGGTGCTCGTCCCAAGAAAACGCGAGCGGGAATGCCCCGGACTCAGTTTTCTCGTCCTGGGGTAAAAAGCGGTCCCCCGACGGTTTCTTCCCTTTGCTCCGTATTGGTCATAAGTCTTTCGATCTTCGGGTCTCGTGCTCCGAGGACTTCAACCCACACTCCTGGCATGCTCCCTGACACGTTTTCTGGAGGTATAGGTCGGGAAGCGAGCTCGTTGGAGGGAGAACTCTGGTGCGACCCAAAACGGTCCAAAAGATGGCCGAAGCTTCCAACGAGTGGCGAACGCTCGTCCGGTGTCAGAAACCACTGGAAATGCACTTGCAGCGAAGGAAACGGGCTGAGCTCGAGGACTTCCGGTGCTCGTCCCAAGAAAACGCGAGCGGGAATGCCCCGGACTCAGTTTTCTCGTCCTGGGGTAAAAAGCGGTCCCCCGACGGTTTCTTCCCTTTGCTCCGTATTGGTCATAAGTCTTTCGATCTTCGGGTCTCGTGCTCCGAGGACTTCAACCCACACTCCTGGCATGCTCCCTGACACGTTTTCCGGAGGTATAGGTCGGGAAGCGAGCTCGTTGGAGGGAGAACTGTGGTGCGACCCAAAACGGTCCAAAAGATGGCCGAAGCTTCCAACGAGTGGCGAACGCTCGTCCGGTGTCAGAAACCACTGGAAATGCACTTGCAGCGAAGGAAACGGGCTGAGCTCCAGGACTTCCGGTGCTCGTCCCAAGAAAACGCGAGCGGGAATGCCCCGGACTCAGTTTTCTCGTCCTGGGGTAAAAAGCGGTCCCCCGACGGTTTCTTCCCTTTGCTCCGTATTGGTCATAAGTCTTTCGATCTTCGGGTCTCGTGCTCCGAGGACTTCAACCCACACTCCTGGCATGCTCCCTGACACGTTTTCCGGAGGTATAGGTCGGGAAGCGAGCTCGTTGGAGGGAGAACTGTGGTGCGACCCAAAACGGTCCAAAAGATGGCCGAAGCTTCCAACGAGTGGCGAACGCTCGTCCGGTGTCAGAAACCACTGGAAATGCACTTGCAGCGAAGGAAACGGGCTGAGCTCGAGGTCTTCCGGTGCTCGTCCCAAGAAAACGCGAGCGGGAATGCCCCGGACTCAGTTTTCTCGTCCTGGGGTAAAAAGCGGTCCCCCGACGGTTTCTTCCCTTTGCTCCGTATTGGTCATAAGTCTTTCGATCTTCGGGTCTCGTGCTCCGAGGACTTCAACCCACACTCCTGGCATGCTCCCTGACACGTTTTCCGGAGGTATAGGTCGGGAAGCGAGCTCGTTGGAGGGAGAACTGTGGTGCGACCCAAAACGGTCCAAAAGATGGCCGAAGCTTCCAACGAGTGGCGAACGCTCGTCCGGTGTCAGAAACCACTGGAAATGCACTTGCAGCGAAGGAAACGGGCTGAGCTCGAGGACTTCCGGTGCTCGTCCCAAGAAAACGCGAGCGGGAATGCCCCGGACTCAGTTTTCTCGTCCTGGGGTGAAAAGCGGTCCCCCGACGGTTTCTTCCCTTTGCTCCGTATTGGTCATAAGTCTTTCGATCTTCGGGTCTCGTGCTCCGAGGACTTCAACCCACACTCCTGGCATGCTCCCTGACACGTTTTCCGGAGGTATAGGTCGGGAAGCGAGCTCGTTGGAGGGAGAACTGTGGTGCGACCCAAAACGGTCCAAAAGATGGCCGAAGCTTCCAACGAGTGGCGAACGCTCGTCCGGTGTCAGAAACCACTCGAAATGCACTTGCAGCGAAGGAAACCGGCTGAGCTCGAGGACTTCCGGTGCTCGTCCCAAGAAAACGCGAGCGGGAATGCCCCGGACTCAGTTTTCTCGTCCTGGGGTAAAAAGCGGTCCCCCGACGGTTTCTTCCCTTTGCTCCGTATTGGTCATAAGTCTTTCGATCTTCGGGTCTCGTGCTCCGAGGACTTCAACCCACACTCCTGGCATGCTCCCTGACACGTTTTCTGGAGGTATAGGTCGGGAAGCGAGCTCGTTGGAGGGAGAACTCTGGTGCGACCCAAAACGGTCCAAAAGATGGCCGAAGCTTCCAACGAGTGGCGAACGCTCGTCCGGTGTCAGAAACCACTGGAAATGCACTTGCAGCGAAGGAAACGGGCTGAGCTCGAGGACTTCCGGTGCTCGTCCCAAGAAAACGCGAGCGGGAATGCCCCGGACTCAGTTTTCTCGTCCTGGGGTAAAAAGCGGTCCCCCGACGGTTTCTTCCCTTTGCTCCGTATTGGTCATAAGTCTTTCGATCTTCGGGTCTCGTGCTCCGAGGACTTCAACCCACACTCCTGGCATGCTCCCTGACACGTTTTCCGGAGGTATAGGTCGGGAAGCGAGCTCGTTGGAGGGAGAACTGTGGTGCGACCCAAAACGGTCCAAAAGATGGCCGAAGCTTCCAACGAGTGGCGAACGCTCGTCCGGTGTCAGAAACCACTGGAAATGCACTTGCAGCGAAGGAAACGGGCAGAGCTCGAGGACTTCCGGTGCTCGTCCCAAGAAAACGCGAGCGGGAATGCCCCGGACTCAGTTTTCTCGTCCTGGGGTAAAAAGCGGTCCCCTGACGGTTTCTTCCCTTTGCTCCGTATTGGTCATAAGTCTTTCGATCTTCGGGTCTCGTGCTCCGAGGACTTCAACCCACACTCCTGGCATGCTCCCTGACACGTTTTCCGGAGGTATAGGTCGGGAAGCGAGCTCGTTGGAGGGAGAACTGTGGTGCGACCCAAAACGGTCCAAAAGATGGCCGAAGCTTCCAACGAGTGGCGAACGCTCGTCCGGTGTCAGAAACCACTGGAAATGCACTTGCAGCGAAGGAAACGGGCTGAGCTCGAGGACTTCCGGTGCTCGTCCCAAGAAAACGCGAGCGGGAATGCCCCGGACTCAGTTTTCTCGTCCTGGGGTAAAAAGCGGTCCCCCGACGGTTTCTTCCCTTTGCTCCGTATTGGTCATAAGTCTTTCGATCTTCGGGTCTCGTGCTCCGAGGACTTCAACCCACACTCCTGGCATGCTCCCTGACACGTTTTCTGGAGGTATAGGTCGGGAAGCGAGCTCGTTGGAGGGAGAACTGTGGTGCGACCCAAAACGGTCCAAAAGATGGCCGAAGCTTCCAACGAGTGGCGAACGCTCGTCCGGTGTCAGAAACCACTGGAAATGCACTTGCAGCGAAGGAAACGGGCTGAGCTCGAGGACTTCCGGTGCTCGTCCCAAGAAAACGCGAGCGGGAATGCCCCGGACTCAGTTTTCTCGTCCTGGGGTAAAAAGCGGTCCCCCGACGGTTTCTTCCCTTTGCTCCGTATTGGTCATAAGTCTTTCGATCTTCGGGTCTCGTGCTCCGAGGACTTCAACCCACACTCCTGGCATGCTCCCTGACACGTTTTCCGGAGGTATAGGTCGGGAAGCGAGCTCGTTGGAGGGAGAACTGTGGTGCGACCCAAAACGGTCCAAAAGATGGCCGAAGCTTCCAACGAGTGGCGAACGCTCGTCCGGTGTCAGAAACCACTGGAAATGCACTTGCAGCGAAGGAAACGGGCAGAGCTCGAGGACTTCCGGTGCTCGTCCCAAGAAAACGCGAGCGGGAATGCCCCGGACTCAGTTTTCTCGTCCTGGGGTAAAAAGCGGTCCCCCGACGGTTTCTTCCCTTTGCTCCGTATTGGTCATAAGTCTTTCGATCTTCGGATCTCGTGCTCCGAGGACTTCAACCCACACTCCTGGCATGCTCCCTGACACGTTTTCCGGAGGTATAGGTCGGGAAGCGAGCTCGTTGGAGGGAGAACTGTGGTGCGACCCAAAACGGTCCAAAAGATGGCCGAAGCTTCCAACGAGTGGCGAACGCTCGTCCGGTGTCAGAAACCACTGGAAATGCACTTGCAGCGAAGGAAACGGGCTGAGCTCGAGGACTTCCGGTGCTCGTCCCAAGAAAACGCGAGCGGGAATGCCCCGGACTCAGTTTTCTCGTCCTGGGGTAAAAAGCGGTCCCCCGACGGTTTCTTCCCTTTGCTCCGTATTGGTCATAAGTCTTTCGATCTTCGGGTCTCGTGCTCCGAGGACTTCAACCCACACTCCTGGCATGCTCCCTGACACGTTTTCCGGAGGTATAGGTCGGGAAGCGAGCTCGTTGGAGGGAGAACTGTGGTGCGACCCAAAACGGTCCAAAAGATGGCCGAAGCTTCCAACGAGTGGCGAACGCTCGTCCGGTGTCAGAAACCACTGGAAATGCACTTGCAGCGAAGGAAACGGGCTGAGCTCGAGGACTTCCGGTGCTCGTCCCAAGAAAACGCGAGCGGGAATGCCCCGGACTCAGTTTTCTCGTCCTGGGGTAAAAAGCGGTCCCCCGACGGTTTCTTCCCTTTGCTCCGTATTGGTCATAAGTCTTTCGATCTTCGGGTCTCGTGCTCCGAGGACTTCAACCCACACTCCTGGCATGCTCCCTGACACGTTTTCCGGAGGTATAGGTCGGGAAGCGAGCTCGTTGGAGGGAGAACTGTGGTGCGACCCAAAACGGTCCAAAAGATGGCCGAAGCTTCCAACGAGTGGCGAACGCTCGTCCGGTGTCAGAAACCACTGGAAATGCACTTGCAGCGAAGGAAACGGGCTGAGCTCGAGGACTTCCGGTGCTCGTCCCAAGAAAACGCGAGCGGGAATGCCCTGGACTCAGTTTTCTCGTCCTGGGTAAAAAGCGGTCCCCCGACGGTTTCTTCCCTTTGCTCCGTATTGGTCATAAGTCTTTCGATCTTCGGGTCTCGTGCTCCGAGGACTTCAACCCACACTCCTGGCATGCTCCCTGACACGTTTTCCGGAGGTATAGGTCGGGAAGCGAGCTCGTTGGAGGGAGAACTGTGGTGCGACCCAAAACGGTCCAAAAGATGGCCGAAGCTTCCAACGAGTGGCGAACGCTCGTCCGGTGTCAGAAACCACTGGAAATGCACTTGCAGCGAAGGAAACGGGCTGAGCTCGAGGACTTCCGGTGCTCGTCCCAAGAAAACGCGAGCGGGAATGCCCCGGACTCAGTTTTCTCGTCCTGGGGTAAAAAGCGGTCCCCCGACGGTTTCTTCCCTTTGCTCCGTATTGGTCATAAGTCTTTCGATCTTCGGGTCTCGTGCTCCGAGGACTTCAACCCACACTCCTGGCATGCTCCCTGACACGTTTTCCGGAGGTATAGGTCGGGAAGCGAGCTCGTTGGAGGGAGAACTGTGGTGCGACCCAAAACGGTCCAAAAGATGGCCGAAGCTTCCAACGAGTGGCGAACGCTCGTCCGGTGTCAGAAACCACTGGAAATGCACTTGCAGCGAAGGAAACGGGCTGAGCTCGAGGACTTCCGGTGCTCGTCCCAAGAAAACGCGAGCGGGAATGCCCCGGACTCAGTTTTCTCGTCCTGGGGTAAAAAGCGGTCCCCCCGACGGTTTCTTCCCTTTGCTCCGTATTGGTCATAAGTCTTTCGATCTTCGGGTCTCGTGCTCCGAGGACTTCAACCCACACTCCTGGCATGCTCCCTGACACGTTTTCCGGAGGTATAGGTCGGGAAGCGAGCTCGTTGGAGGGAGAACTGTGGTGCGACCCAAAACGGTCCAAAAGATGGCCGAAGCTTCCAACGAGTGGCGAACGCTCGTCCGGTGTCAGAAACCACTGGAAATGCACTTGCAGCGAAGGAAACGGGCTGAGCTCGAGGACTTCCGGTGCTCGTCCCAAGAAAACGCGAGCGGGAATGCCCCGGACTCAGTTTTCTCGTCCTGGGGTAAAAAGCGGTCCCCCGACGGTTTCTTCCCTTTGCTCCGTATTGGTCATAAGTCTTTCGATCTTCGGGTCTCGTGCTCCGAGGACTTCAACCCACACTCCTGGCATGCTCCCTGACACGTTTTCCGGAGGTATAGGTCGGGAAGCGAGCTCGTTGGAGGGAGAACTGTGGTGCGACCCAAAACGGTCCAAAAGATGGCCGAAGCTTCCAACGAGTGGCGAACGCTCGTCCGGTGTCAGAAACCACTGGAAATGCACTTGCAGCGAAGGAAACGGGCTGAGCTCGAGGACTTCCGGTGCTCGTCCCAAGAAAACGCGAGCGGGAATGCCCCGGACTCAGTTTTCTCGTCCTGGGGTAAAAAGCGGTCCCCCGACGGTTTCTTCCCTTTGCTCCGTATTGGTCATAAGTCTTTCGATCTTCGGGTCTCGTGCTCCGAGGACTTTAACCCACACTCCTGGCATGCTCCCTGACTCGTTTTCCGGAGGTATAGGTCGGGAAGCGAGCTCGTTGGAGGGAGAACTGTGGTGCGACCCAAAACGGTCCAAAAGATGGCCGAAGCTTCCAACGAGTGGCGAACGCTCGTCCGGTGTCAGAAACCACTGGAAATGCACTTGCAGCGAAGGAAACGGGCTGAGCTCGAGGACTTCCGGTGCTCGTCCCAAGAAAACGCGAGCGGGAATGCCCCGGACTCAGTTTTCTCGTCCTGGGGTAAAAAGCGGTCCCCCGACGGTTTCTTCCCTTTGCTCCGTATTGGTCATAAGTCTTTCGATCTTCGGGTCTCGTGCTCCGAGGACTTCAACCCACACTCCTGGCATGCTCCCTGACACGTTTTCCGGAGGTATAGGTCGGGAAGCGAGCTCGTTGGAGGGAGAACTGTGGTGCGACCCAAAACGGTCCAAAAGATGGCCGAAGCTTCCAACGAGTGGCGAACGCTCGTCCGGTGTCAGAAACCACTGGAAATGCACTTGCAGCGAAGGAAACGGGCTGAGCTCGAGGACTTCCGGTGCTCGTCCCAAGAAAACGCGAGCGGGAACGCCCCGGACTCAGTTTTCTCGTCCTGGGGTAAAAAGCGGTCCCCCGACGGTTTCTTCCCTTTGCTCCGTATTGGTCATAAGTCTTTCGATCTTCGGGTCTCGTGCTCCGAGGACTTCAACCCACACTCCTGGCATGCTCCCTGACACGTTTTCCGGAGGTATAGGTCGGGAAGCGAGCTCGTTGGAGGGAGAACTGTGGTGCGACCCAAAACGGTCCAAAAGATGGCCGAAGCTTCCAACGAGTGGCGAACGCTCGTCCGGTGTCAGAAACCACTGGAAATGCACTTGCAGCGAAGGAAACGGGCTGAGCTCGAGGACTTCCGGTGCTCGTCCCAAGAAAACGCGAGCGGGAATGCCCCGGACTCAGTTTTCTCGTCCTGGGGTAAAAAGCGGTCCCCCGACGGTTTCTTCCCTTTGCTCCGTATTGGTCATAAGTCTTTCGATCTTCGGGTCTCGTGCTCCGAGGACTTCAACCCACACTCCTGGCATGCTCCCTGACACGTTTTCCGGAGGTATAGGTCGGGAAGCGAGCTCGTTGGAGGGAGAACTGTGGTGCGACCCAAAACGGTCCAAAAGATGGCCGAAGCTTCCAACGAGTGGCGAACGCTCGTCCGGTGTCAGAAACCACTGGAAATGCACTTGCAGCGAAGGAAACGGGCTGAGCTCGAGGACTTCCGGTGCTCGTCCCAAGAAAACGCGAGCGGGAATGCCCCGGACTCAGTTTTCTCGTCCTGGGGTAAAAAGCGGTCCCCCGACGGTTTCTTCCCTTTGCTCCGTATTGGTCATAAGTCTTTCGATCTTCGGGTCTCGTGCTCCGAGGACTTCAACCCACACTCCTGGCATGCTCCCTGACACGTTTTCCGGAGGTATAGGTCGGGAAGCGAGCTCGTTGGAGGGAGAACTGTGGTGCGACCCAAAACGGTCCAAAAGATGGCCGAAGCTTCCAACGAGTGGCGAACGCTCGTCCGGTGTCAGAAACCACTGGAAATGCACTTGCAGCGAAGGAAACGGGCTGAGCTCGAGGACTTCCGGTGCTCGTCCCAAGAAAACGCGAGCGGGAATGCCCCGGACTCAGTTTTCTCGTCCTGGGGTAAAAAGCGGTCCCCCGACGGTTTCTTCCCTTTGCTCCGTATTGGTCATAAGTCTTTCGATCTTCGGGTCTCGTGCTCTGAGGACTTCAACCCACACTCCTGGCATGCTCCCTGACACGTTTTCCGGAGGTATAGGTCGGGAAGCGAGCTCGTTGGAGGGAGAACTGTGGTGCGACCCAAAACGGTCCAAAAGATGGCCGAAGCTTCCAACGAGTGGCGAACGCTCGTCCGGTGTCAGAAACCACTGGAAATGCACTTGCAGCGAAGGAAACGGGCTGAGCTCGAGGACTTCCGGTGCTCGTCCCAAGAAAACGCGAGCGGGAATGCCCCGGACTCAGTTTTCTCGTCCTGGGGTAAAAAGCGGTCCCCCGACGGTTTCTTCCCTTTGCTCCGTATTGGTCATAAGTCTTTCGATCTTCGGGTCTCGTGCTCCGAGGACTTTAACCCACACTCCTGGCATGCTCCCTGACTCGTTTTCCGGAGGTATAGGTCGGGAAGCGAGCTCGTTGGAGGGAGAACTGTGGTGCGACCCAAAACGGTCCAAAAGATGGCCGAAGCTTCCAACGAGTGGCGAACGCTCGTCCGGTGTCAGAAACCACTGGAAATGCACTTGCAGCGAAGGAAACGGGCTGAGCTCGAGGACTTCCGGTGCTCGTCCCAAGAAAACGCGAGCGGGAATGCCCCGGACTCAGTTTTCTCGTCCTGGGGTAAAAAGCGGTCCCCCGACGGTTTCTTCCCTTTGCTCCGTATTGGTCATAAGTCTTTCGATCTTCGGGTCTCGTGCTCCGAGGACTTCAACCCACACTCCTGGCATGCTCCCTGACACGTTTTCCGGAGGTATAGGTCGGGAAGCGAGCTCGTTGGAGGGAGAACTGTGGTGCGACCCAAAACGGTCCAAAAGATGGCCGAAGCTTCCAACGAGTGGCGAACGCTCGTCCGGTGTCAGAAACCACTGGAAATGCACTTGCAGCGAAGGAAACGGGCTGAGCTCGAGGACTTCCGGTGCTCGTCCCAAGAAAACGCGAGCGGGAACGCCCCGGACTCAGTTTTCTCGTCCTGGGGTAAAAAGCGGTCCCCCGACGGTTTCTTCCCTTTGCTCCGTATTGGTCATAAGTCTTTCGATCTTCGGGTCTCGTGCTCCGAGGACTTCAACCCACACTCCTGGCATGCTCCCTGACACGTTTTCCGGAGGTATAGGTCGGGAAGCGAGCTCGTTGGAGGGAGAACTGTGGTGCGACCCAAAACGGTCCAAAAGATGGCCGAAGCTTCCAACGAGTGGCGAACGCTCGTCCGGTGTCAGAAACCACTGGAAATGCACTTGCAGCGAAGGAAACGGGCTGAGCTCGAGGACTTCCGGTGCTCGTCCCAAGAAAACGCGAGCGGGAATGCCCCGGACTCAGTTTTCTCGTCCTGGGGTAAAAAGCGGTCCCCCGACGGTTTCTTCCCTTTGCTCCGTATTGGTCATAAGTCTTTCGATCTTCGGGTCTCGTGCTCCGAGGACTTCAACCCACACTCCTGGCATGCTCCCTGACACGTTTTCCGGAGGTATAGGTCGGGAAGCGAGCTCGTTGGAGGGAGAACTGTGGTGCGACCCAAAACGGTCCAAAAGATGGCCGAAGCTTCCAACGAGTGGCGAACGCTCGTCCGGTGTCAGAAACCACTGGAAATGCACTTGCAGCGAAGGAAACGGGCTGAGCTCGAGGACTTCCGGTGCTCGTCCCAAGAAAACGCGAGCGGGAATGCCCCGGACTCAGTTTTCTCGTCCTGGGGTAAAAAGCGGTCCCCCGACGGTTTCTTCCCTTTGCTCCGTATTGGTCATAAGTCTTTCGATCTTCGGGTCTCGTGCTCCGAGGACTTCAACCCACACTCCTGGCATGCTCCCTGACACGTTTTCCGGAGGTATAGGTCGGGAAGCGAGCTCGTTGGAGGGAGAACTGTGGTGCGACCCAAAACGGTCCAAAAGATGGCCGAAGCTTCCAACGAGTGGCGAACGCTCGTCCGGTGTCAGAAACCACTGGAAATGCACTTGCAGCGAAGGAAACGGGCTGAGCTCGAGGACTTCCGGTGCTCGTCCCAAGAAAACGCGAGCGGGAATGCCCCGAACTCAGTTTTCTCGTCCTGGGGTAAAAAGCGGTCCCCCGACGGTTTCTTCCCTTTGCTCCGTATTGGTCATAAGTCTTTCGATCTTCGGGTCTCGTGCTCCGAGGACTTCAACCCACACTCCTGGCATGCTCCCTGACACGTTTTCCGGAGGTATAGGTCGGGAAGCGAGCTCGTTGGAGGGAGAACTGTGGTGCGACCCAAAACGGTCCAAAAGATGGCCGAAGCTTCCAACGAGTGGCGAACGCTCGTCCGGTGTCAGAAACCACTGGAAATGCACTTGCAGCGAAGGAAACGGGCGGAGCTCGAGGACTTCCGGTGCTCGTCCCAAGAAAACGCGAGCGGGAATGCCCCGAACTCAGTTTTCTCGTCCTGGGGTAAAAAGCGGTCCCCCGACGGTTTCTTCCCTTTGCTCCGTATTGGTCATAAGTCTTTCGATCTTCGGGTCTCGTGCTCCGAGGACTTCAACCCACACTCCTGGCATGCTCCCTGACACGTTTTCCGGAGGTATAGGTCGGGAAGCGAGCTCGTTGGAGGGAGAACTGTGGTGCGACCCAAAACGGTCCAAAAGATGGCTGAAGCTTCCAACGAGTGGCGAACGCTCGTCCGGTGTCAGAAACCACTGGAAATGCACTTGCAGCGAAGGAAACGGGCTGAGCTCGAGGACTTCCGGTGCTCGTCCCAAGAAAACGCGAGCGGGAATGCCCCGGACTCAGTTTTCTCGTCCTGGGGTAAAAAGCGGTCCCCCGACGGTTTCTTCCCTTTGCTCCGTATTGGTCATAAGTCTTTCGATCTTCGGGTCTCGTGCTCCGAGGACTTCAACCCACACTCCTGGCATGCTCCCTGACACGTTTTCCGGAGGTATAGGTCGGGAAGCGAGCTCGTTGGAGGGAGAACTGTGGTGCGACCCAAAACGGTCCAAAAGATGGCCGAAGCTTCCAACGAGTGGCGAACGCTCGTCCGGTGTCAGAAACCACTGGAAATGCACTTGCAGCGAAGGAAACGGGCTGAGCTCGAGGACTTCCGGTGCTCGTCCCAAGAAAACGCGAGCGGGAATGCCCCGGACTCAGTTTTCTCGTCCTGGGGTAAAAAGCGGTCCCCCGACGGTTTCTTCCCTTTGCTCCGTATTGGTCATAAGTCTTTCGATCTTCGGGTCTCGTGCTCCGAGGACTTCAACCCACACTCCTGGCATGCTCCCTGACACGTTTTCCGGAGGTATAGGTCGGGAAGCGAGCTCGTTGGAGGGAGAACTCTGGTGCGACCCAAAACGGTCCAAAAGATGGCCGAAGCTTCCAACGAGTGGCGAACGCTCGTCCGGTGTCAGAAACCACTGGAAATGCACTTGCAGCGAAGGAAACGGGCTGAGCTCGAGGACTTCCGGTGCTCGTCCCAAGAAAACGCGAGCGGGAATGCCCCGGACTCAGTTTTCTCGTCCTGGGGTAAAAAGCGGTCCCCCGACGGTTTCTTCCCTTTGCTCCGTATTGGTCATAAGTCTTTCGATCTTCGGGTCTCGTGCTCCGAGGACTTCAACCCACACTCCTGGCATGCTCCCTGACACGTTTTCCGGAGGTATAGGTCGGGAAGCGAGCTCGTTGGAGGGAGAACTGTGGTGCGACCCAAAACGGTCCAAAAGATGGCCGAAGCTTCCAACGAGTGGCGAACGCTCGTCCGGTGTCAGAAACCACTGGAAATGCACTTGCAGCGAAGGAAACGGGCTGAGCTCGAGGACTTCCGGTGCTCGTCCCAAGAAAACGCGAGCGGGAATGCCCCGGACTCAGTTTTCTCGTCCTGGGGTAAAAAGCGGTCCCCCGACGGTTTCTTCCCTTTGCTCCGTATTGGTCATAAGTCTTTCGATCTTCGAGTCTCGTGCTCCGAGGACTTCAACCCACACTCCTGGCATGCTCCCTGACACGTTTTCCGGAGGTATAGGTCGGGAAGCGAGCTCGTTGGAGGGAGAACTGTGGTGCGACCCAAAACGGTCCAAAAGATGGCCGAAGCTTCCAACGAGTGGCGAACGCTCGTCCGGTGTCAGAAACCACTGGAAATGCACTTGCAGCGAAGGAAACGGGCTGAGCTCGAGGACTTCCGGTGCTCGTCCCAAGAAAACGCGAGCGGGAATGCCCCGGACTCAGTTTTCTCGTCCTGGGGTAAAAAGCGGTCCCCCGACGGTTTCTTCCCTTTGCTCCGTATTGGTCATAAGTCTTTCGATCTTCGGGTCTCGTGCTCCGAGGACTTCAACCCACACTCCTGGCATGCTCCCTGACACGTTTTCCGGAGGTATAGGTCGGGAAGCGAGCTCGTTGGAGGGAGAACTGTGGTGAGACCCAAAACGGTCCAAAAGATGGCCGAAGCTTCTAACGAGTGGCGAACGCTCGTCCGGTGTCAGAAACCACTGGAAATGCACTTGCAGCGAAGGAAACGGGCTGAGCTCGAGGACTTCCGGTGCTCGTCCCAAGAAAACGCGAGCGGGAATGCCCCGGACTCAGTTTTCTCGTCCTGGGGTAAAAAGCGGTCCCCCGACGGTTTCTTCCCTTTGCTCCGTATTGGTCATAAGTCTTTCGATCTTCGGGTCTCGTGCTCCGAGGACTTCAACCCACACTCCTGGCATGCTCCCTGACACGTTTTCCGGAGGTATAGGTCGGGAAGCGAGCTCGTTGGAGGGAGAACTGTGGTGCGACCCAAAACGGTCCAAAAGATGGCCGAAGCTTCCAACGAGTGGCGAACGCTCGTCCGGTGTCATAAACCACTGGAAATGCACTTGCAGCGAAGGAAACGGGCTGAGCTCGAGGACTTCCGGTGCTCGTCCCAAGAAAACGCGAGCGGGAATGCCCCGGACTCAGTTTTCTCGTCCTGGGGTAAAAAGCGGTCCCCCGACGGTTTCTTCCCTTTGCTCCGTATTGGTCATAAGTCTTTCGATCTTCGGGTCTCGTGCTCCGAGGACTTCAACCCACACTCCTGGCATGCTCCCTGACACGTTTTCCGGAGGTATAGGTCGGGAAGCGAGCTCGTTGGAGGGAGAACTGTGGTGCGACCCAAAACGGTCCAAAAGATGGCCGAAGCTTCCAACGAGTGGCGAACGCTCGTCCGGTGTCAGAAACCACTGGAAATGCACTTGCAGCGAAGGAAACGGGCTGAGCTCGAGGACTTCCGGTGCTCGTCCCAAGAAAACGCGAGCGGGAATGCCCCGGACTCAGTTTTCTCGTCCTGGGGTAAAAAGCGGTCCCCCGACGGTTTCTTCCCTTTGCTCCGTATTGGTCATAAGTCTTTCGATCTTCGGGTCTCGTGCTCCGAGGACTTCAACCCACACTCCTGGCATGCTCCCTGACACGTTTTCCGGAGGTATAGGTCGGGAAGCGAGCTCGTTGGAGGGAGAACTGTGGTGCGACCCAAAACGGTCCAAAAGATGGCCGAAGCTTCCAACGAGTGGCGAACGCTCGTCCGGTGTCAGAAACCACTGGAAATGCACTTGCAGCGAAGGAAACGGGCTGAGCTCGAGGACTTCCGGTGCTCGTCCCAAGAAAACGCGAGCGGGAATGCCCCGGACTCAGTTTTCTCGTGCTGGGGTAAAAAGCGGTCCCCCGACGGTTTCTTCCCTTTGCTCCGTATTGGTCATAAGTCTTTCGATCTTCGGGTCTCGTGCTCCGAGGACTTCAACCCACACTCCTGGCATGCTCCCTGACACGTTTTCCGGAGGTATAGGTCGGGAAGCGAGCTCGTTGGAGGGAGAACTGTGGTGCGACCCAAAACGGTCCAAAAGATGGCCGAAGCTTCCAACGAGTGGCGAACGCTCGTCCGGTGTCAGAAACCACTGCAAATGCACTTGCAGCGAAGGAAACAGGCTGAGCTCGAGGACTTCCGGTGCTCGTCCCAAGAAAACGCGAGCGGGAATGCCCCGGACTCAGTTTTCTCGTCCTGGGGTAAAAAGCGGTCCCCCGACGGCTTCTTCCCTTTGCTCCGTATTGGTCATAAGTCTTTCGATCTTCGGGTCTCGTGCTCCGAGGACTTCAACCCACACTCCTGGCATGCTTCCTGACACGTTTTCCGGAGGTATAGGTCGGGAAGCGAGCTCGTTGGAGGGAGAACTGTGGTGCGACCCAAAACGGTCCAAAAGATGGCCGAAGCTTCCAACGAGTGGCGAACGCTCGTCCGGTGTCAGAAACCACTGGAAATGCACTTGCAGCGAAGGAAACGGGCTGAGCTCGAGGACTTCCGGTGCTCGTCCCAAGAAAACGCGAGCGGGAATGCCCCGGACTCAGTTTTCTCGTCCTGGGGTAAAAAGCGGTCCCCCGACGGTTTCTTCCCTTTGCTCCGTATTGGTCATAAGTCTTTCGATCTTCGGGTCTCGTGCTCCGAGGACTTCAACCCACACTCCTGGCATGCTCCCTGACACGTTTTCGGAGGTATAGGTCGGGAAGCGAGCTCGTTGGAGGGAGAACTGTGGTGCGACCCAAAACGGTCCAAAAGATGGCCGAAGCTTCCAACGAGTGGCGAACGCTCGTCCGGTGTCAGAAACCACTGGAAATGCACTTGCAGCGAAGGAAACGGGCTGAGCTCGAGGACTTCCGGTGCTCGTCCCAAGAAAACGCGAGCGGGAATGCCCCGGACTCAGTTTTCTCGTCCTGGGGTAAAAAGCAGTCCCCCGACGGTTTCTTCCCTTTGCTCCGTATTGGTCATAAGTCATTCGATCTTCGGGTCTCGTGCTCCGAGGACTTCAACCCACACTCCTGGCATGCTCCCTGACACGTTTTCCGGAGGTATAGGTCGGGAAGCGAGCTCGTTGGAGGGAGAACTGTGGTGCGACCCAAAACGGTCCAAAAGATGGCCGAAGCTTCCAACGAGTGGCGAACGCTCGTCCGGTGTCAGAAACCACTGGAAATGCACTTGCAGCGAAGGAAACGGGCTGAGCTCGAGGACTTCCGGTGCTCGTCCCAAGAAAACGCGAGCGGGAATGCCCCGGACTCAGTTTTCTCGTCCTGGGGTAAAAAGCGGTCCCCCGACGGCTTCTTCCCTTTGCTCCGTATTGGTCATAAGTCTTTCGATCTTCGGGTCTCGTGCTCCGAGGACTTCAACCCACACTCCTGGCATGCTCCCTGACACGTTTTCCGGAGGTATAGGTCGGGAAGCGAGCTCGTTGGAGGGAGAACTGTGGTGCGACCCAAAACGGTCCAAAAGATGGCCGAAGCTTCCAACGAGTGGCGAACGCTCGTCCGGTGTCAGAAACCACTGGAAATGCACTTGCAGCGAAGGAAACGGGCTGAGCTCGAGGACTTCCGGTGCTCGTCCCAAGAAAACGCGAGCGGGAATGCCCCGGACTCAGTTTTCTCGTCCTGGGGTAAAAAGCGGTCCCCCGACGGTTTCTTCCCTTTGCTCCGTATTGGTCATAAGTCTTTCGATCTTCGGGTCTCGTGCTCCGAGGACTTCAACCCACACTCCTGGCATGCTCCCTGACACGTTTTCCGGAGGTATAGGTCGGGAAGCGAGCTCGTTGGAGGGAGAACTGTGGTGCGACCCAAAACGGTCCAAAAGATGGCCGAAGCTTCCAACGAGTGGCGAACGCTCGTCCGGTGTCAGAAACCACTGGAAATGCACTTGCAGCGAAGGAAACGGGCTGAGCTCGAGGACTTCCGGTGCTCGTCCCAAGAAAACGCGAGCGGGAATGCCCCGGACTCAGTTTTCTCGTCCTGGGGTAAAAAGCGGTCCCCCGACGGTTTCTTCCCTTTGCTCCGTATTGGTCATAAGTCTTTCGATCTTCGGGTCTCGTGCTCCGAGGACTTCAACCCACACTCCTGGCATGCTCCCTGACACGTTTTCCGGAGGTATAGGTCGGGAAGCGAGCTCGTTGGAGGGAGAACTGTGGTGCGACCCAAAACGGTCCAAAAGATGGCCGAAGCTTCCAACGAGTGGCGAACGCTCGTCCGGTGTCAGAAACCACTGGAAATGCACTTGCAGCGAAGGAAACGGGCCGAGCTCGAGGACTTCCGGTGCTCGTCCCAAGAAAACGCGAGCGGGAATGCCCCGGACTGAGTTTTCTCGTCCTGGGGTAAAAAGCGGTCCCCCGACGGTTTCTTCCCTTTGCTCCGTATTGGTCATAAGTCTTTCGATCTTCGGGTCTCGTGCTCCGAGGACTTCAACCCACACTCCTGGCATGCTCCCTGACACGTTTTCCGGAGGTATAGGTCGGGAAGCGAGCTCGTTGGAGGGAGAACTGTGGTGCGACCCAAAACGGTCCAAAAGATGGCCGAAGCTTCCAACGAGTGGCGAACGCTCGTCCGGTGTCAGAAACCACTGGAAATGCACTTGCAGCGAAGGAAACGGGCCGAGCTCGAGGACTTCCGGTGCTCGTCCCAAGAAAACGCGAGCGGGAATGCCCCGGACTCAGTTTTCTCGTCCTGGGGTAAAAAGCGGTCCCCCGACGGTTTCTTCCCTTTGCTCCGTATTGGTCATAAGTCTTTCGATCTTCGGGTCTCGTGCTCCGAGGACTTCAACCCACACTCCTGGCATGCTCCCTGACACGTTTTCCGGAGGTATAGGTCGGGAAGCGAGCTCGTTGGAGGGAGAACTGTGGTGCGACCCAAAACGGTCCAAAAGATGGCCGAAGCTTCCAACGAGTGGCGAACGCTCGTCCGGTGTCAGAAACCACTGGAAATGCACTTGCAGCGAAGGAAACGGGCCGAGCTCGAGGACTTCCGGTGCTCGTCCCAAGAAAACGCGAGCGGGAATGCCCCGGACTCAGTTTTCTCGTCCTGGGGTAAAAAGCGGTCCCCCGACGGTTTCTTCCCTTTGCTCCGTATTGGTCATAAGTCTTTCGATCTTCGGGTCTCGTGCTCCGAGGACTTCAACCCACACTCCTGGCATGCTCCCTGACACGTTTTCCGGAGGTATAGGTCGGGAAGCGAGCTCGTTGGAGGGAGAACTGTGGTGCGACCCAAAACGGTCCAAAAGATGGCCGAAGCTTCCAACGAGTGGCGAACGCTCGTCCGGTGTCAGAAACCACTGGAAATGCACTTGCAGCGAAGGAAACGGGCCGAGCTCGAGGACTTCCGGTGCTCGTCCCAAGAAAACGCGAGCGGGAATGCCCCGGACTGAGTTTTCTCGTCCTGGGGTAAAAAGCGGTCCCCCGACGGTTTCTTCCCTTTGCTCCGTATTGGTCATAAGTCTTTCGATCTTCGGGTCTCGTGCTCCGAGGACTTCAACCCACACTCCTGGCATGCTCCCTGACACGTTTTCCGGAGGTATAGGTCGGGAAGCGAGCTCGTTGGAGGGAGAACTGTGGTGCGACCCAAAACGGTCCAAAAGATGGCCGAAGCTTCCAACGAGTGGCGAACGCTCGTCCGGTGTCAGAAACCACTGGAAATGCACTTGCAGCGAAGGAAACGGGCCGAGCTCGAGGACTTCCGGTGCTCGTCCCAAGAAAACGCGAGCGGGAATGCCCCGGACTCAGTTTTCTCGTCCTGGGGTAAAAAGCGGTCCCCCGACGGTTTCTTCCCTTTGCTCCGTATTGGTCATAAGTCTTTCGATCTTCGGGTCTCGTGCTCCGAGGACTTCAACCCACACTCCTGGCATGCTCCCTGACACGTTTTCCGGAGGTATAGGTCGGGAAGCGAGCTCGTTGGAGGGAGAACTGTGGTGCGACCCAAAACGATCCAAAAGATGGCCGAAGCTTCCAACGAGTGGCGAACGCTCGTCCGGTGTCAGAAACCACTGGAAATGCACTTGCAGCGAAGGAAACGGGCCGAGCTCGAGGACTTCCGGTGCTCGTCCCAAGAAAACGCGGGCGGGAATGCCCCGGACTCAGTTTTCTCGTCCTGGGGTAAAAAGCGGTCCCCCGACGGTTTCTTCCCTTTGCTCCGT
This sequence comes from Cucumis melo, assembly GCF_025177605.1. Lineage (NCBI taxonomy): Eukaryota > Viridiplantae > Streptophyta > Magnoliopsida > Cucurbitales > Cucurbitaceae > Cucumis > Cucumis melo. The sequence continues at coordinate 175,775 of NW_026123845.1, forward strand.
ATTGGTCATAAGTCTTTCGATCTTCGGGTCTCGTGCTCCGAGGACTTCAACCCACACTCCTGGCATGCTCCCTGACACGTTTTCCGGAGGTATAGGTCGGGAAGCGAGCTCGTTGGAGGGAGAACTGTGGTGCGACCCAAAACGGTCCAAAAGATGGCCGAAGCTTCCAACGAGTGGCGAACGCTCGTCCGGTGTCAGAAACCACTGGAAATGCACTTGCAGCGAAGGAAACGGGCCGAGCTCGAGGACTTCCGGTGCTCGTCCCAAGAAAACGCGAGCGGGAATGCCCCGGACTCAGTTTTCTCGTCCTGGGGTAAAAAGCGGTCCCCCGACGGTTTCTTCCCTTTGCTCCGTATTGGTCATAAGTCTTTCGATCTTCGGGTCTCGTGCTCCGAGGACTTCAACCCACACTCCTGGCATGCTCCCTGACACGTTTTCCGGAGGTATAGGTCGGGAAGCGAGCTCGTTGGAGGGAGAACTGTGGTGCGACCCAAAACGGTCCAAAAGATGGCCGAAGCTTCCAACGAGTGGCGAACGCTCGTCCGGTGTCAGAAACCACTGGAAATGCACTTGCAGCGAAGGAAACGGGCCGAGCTCGAGGACTACCGGTGCTCGTCCCAAGAAAACGCGAGCGGGAATGCCCCGGACTCAGTTTATTCGTCCTGGGGTAAAAAGCGGTCCCCCGACGGTTTCTTCCCTTTGCTCCGTATTGGTCATAAGTCTTTCGATCTTCGGGTCTCGTGCTCCGAGGACTTCAACCCACACTCCTGGCATGCTCCCTGACACGTTTTCCGGAGGTATAGGTCGGGAAGCGAGCTCGTTGGAGGGAGAACTGTGGTGCGACCCAAAACGGTCCAAAAGATGGCCGAAGCTTCCAACGAGTGGCGAACGCTCGTCCGGTGTCAGAAACCACTGGAAATGCACTTGCAGCGAAGGAAACGGGCCGAGCTCGAGGACTTCCGGTGCTCGTCCCAAGAAAACGCGAGCGGGAATGCCCCGGACTCAGTTTTCTCGTCCTGGGGTAAAAAGCGGTCCCCCGACGGTTTCTTCCCTTTGCTCCGTATTGGTCATAAGTCTTTCGATCTTCGGGTCTCGTGCTCCGAGGACTTCAACCCACACTCCTGGCATGCTCCCTGACACGTTTTCCGGAGGTATAGGTCGGGAAGCGAGCTCGTTGGAGGGAGAACTGTGGTGCGACCCAAAACGGTCCAAAAGATGGCCGAAGCTTCCAACGAGTGGCGAACGCTCGTCCGGTGTCAGAAACCACTGGAAATGCACTTGCAGCGAAGGAAACGGGCCGAGCTCGAGGACTTCCGGTGCTCGTCCCAAGAAAACGCGAGCGGGAATGCCCCGGACTCAGTTTTCTCGTCCTGGGGTAAAAAGCGGTCCCCCGACGGTTTCTTCCCTTTGCTCCGTATTGGTCATAAGTCTTTCGATCTTCGGGTCTCGTGCTCCGAGGACTTCAACCCACACTCCTGGCATGCTCCCTGACACGTTTTCCGGAGGTATAGGTCGGGAAGCGAGCTCGTTGGAGGGAGAACTGTGGTGCGACCCAAAACGGTCCAAAAGATGGCCGAAGCTTCCAACGAGTGGCGAACGCTCGTCCGGTGTCAGAAACCACTGGAAATGCACTTGCAGCGAAGGAAACGGGCCGAGCTCGAGGACTTCCGGTGCTCGTCCCAAGAAAACGCGAGCGGGAATGCCCCGGACTCAGTTTTCTCGTCCTGGGGTAAAAAGCGGTCCCCCGACGGTTTCTTCCCTTTGCTCCGTATTGGTCATAAGTCTTTCGATCTTCGGGTCTCGTGCTCCGAGGACTTCAACCCACACTCCTGGCATGCTCCCTGACACGTTTTCCGGAGGTATAGGTCGGGAAGCGAGCTCGTTGGAGGGAGAACTGTGGTGCGACCCAAAACGGTCCAAAAGATGGCCGAAGCTTCCAACGAGTGGCGAACGCTCGTCCGGTGTCAGAAACCACTGGAAATGCACTTGCAGCGAAGGAAACGGGCCGAGCTCGAGGACTTCCGGTGCTCGTCCCAAGAAAACGCGAGCGGGAATGCCCCGGACTCAGTTTTCTCGTCCTGGGGTAAAAAGCGGTCCCCCGACGGTTTCTTCCCTTTGCTCCGTATTGGTCATAAGTCTTTCGATCTTCGGGTCTCGTGCTCCGAGGACTTCAACCCACACTCCTGGCATGCTCCCTGACACGTTTTCCGGAGGTATAGGTCGGGAAGCGAGCTCGTTGGAGGGAGAACTGTGGTGCGACCCAAAACGGTCCAAAAGATGGCCGAAGCTTCCAACGAGTGGCGAACGCTCGTCCGGTGTCAGAAACCACTGGAAATGCACTTGCAGCGAAGGAAACGGGCCGAGCTCGAGGACTTCCGGTGCTCGTCCCAAGAAAACGCGAGCGGGAATGCCCCGGACTCAGTTTTCTCGTCCTGGGGTAAAAAGCGGTCCCCCGACGGTTTCTTCCCTTTGCTCCGTATTGGTCATAAGTCTTTCGATCTTCGGGTCTCGTGCTCCGAGGACTTCAACCCACACTCCTGGCATGCTCCCTGACACGTTTTCCGGAGGTATAGGTCGGGAAGCGAGCTCGTTGGAGGGAGAACTGTGGTGCGACCCAAAACGGTCCAAAAGATGGCCGAAGCTTCCAACGAGTGGCGAACGCTCGTCCGGTGTCAGAAACCACTGGAAATGCACTTGCAGCGAAGGAAACGGGCCGAGCTCGAGGACTACCGGTGCTCGTCCCAAGAAAACGCGAGCGGGAATGCCCCGGACTCAGTTTTCTCGTCCTGGGGTAAAAAGCGGTCCCCCGACGGTTTCTTCCCTTTGCTCCGTATTGGTCATAAGTCTTTCGATCTTCGGGTCTCGTGCTCCGAGGACTTCAACCCACACTCCTGGCATGCTCCCTGACACGTTTTCCGGAGGTATAGGTCGGGAAGCGAGCTCGTTGGAGGGAGAACTGTGGTGCGACCCAAAACGGTCCAAAAGATGGCCGAAGCTTCCAACGAGTGGCGAACGCTCGTCCGGTGTCAGAAACCACTGGAAATGCACTTGCAGCGAAGGAAACGGGCCGAGCTCGAGGACTTCCGGTGCTCGTCCCAAGAAAACGCGAGCGGGAATGCCCCGGACTCAGTTTTCTCGTCCTGGGGTAAAAAGCGGTCCCCCGACGGTTTCTTCCCTTTGCTCCGTATTGGTCATAAGTCTTTCGATCTTCGGGTCTCGTGCTCCGAGGACTTCAACCCACACTCCTGGCATGCTCCCTGACACGTTTTCCGGAGGTATAGGTCGGGAAGCGAGCTCGTTGGAGGGAGAACTGTGGTGCGACCCAAAACGGTCCAAAAGATGGCCGAAGCTTCCAACGAGTGGCGAACGCTCGTCCGGTGTCAGAAACCACTGGAAATGCACTTGCAGCGAAGGAAACGGGCCGAGCTCGAGGACTACCGGTGCTCGTCCCAAGAAAACGCGAGCGGGAATGCCCCGGACTCAGTTTATTCGTCCTGGGGTAAAAAGCGGTCCCCCGACGGTTTCTTCCCTTTGCTCCGTATTGGTCATAAGTCTTTCGATCTTCGGGTCTCGTGCTCCGAGGACTTCAACCCACACTCCTGGCATGCTCCCTGACACGTTTTCCGGAGGTATAGGTCGGGAAGCGAGCTCGTTGGAGGGAGAACTGTGGTGCGACCCAAAACGGTCCAAAAGATGGCCGAAGCTTCCAACGAGTGGCGAACGCTCGTCCGGTGTCAGAAACCACTGGAAATGCACTTGCAGCGAAGGAAACGGGCCGAGCTCGAGGACTTCCGGTGCTCGTCCCAAGAAAACGCGAGCGGGAATGCCCCGGACTCAGTTTTCTCGTCCTGGGGTAAAAAGCGGTCCCCCGACGGTTTCTTCCCTTTGCTCCGTATTGGTCATAAGTCTTTCGATCTTCGGGTCTCGTGCTCCGAGGACTTCAACCCACACTCCTGGCATGCTCCCTGACACGTTTTCCGGAGGTATAGGTCGGGAAGCGAGCTCGTTGGAGGGAGAACTGTGGTGCGACCCAAAACGGTCCAAAAGATGGCCGAAGCTTCCAACGAGTGGCGAACGCTCGTCCGGTGTCAGAAACCACTGGAAATGCACTTGCAGCGAAGGAAACGGGCCGAGCTCGAGGACTTCCGGTGCTCGTCCCAAGAAAACGCGAGCGGGAATGCCCCGGACTCAGTTTTCTCGTCCTGGGGTAAAAAGCGGTCCCCCGACGGTTTCTTCCCTTTGCTCCGTATTGGTCATAAGTCTTTCGATCTTCGGGTCTCGTGCTCCGAGGACTTCAACCCACACTCCTGGCATGCTCCCTGACACGTTTTCCGGAGGTATAGGTCGGGAAGCGAGCTCGTTGGAGGGAGAACTGTGGTGCGACCCAAAACGGTCCAAAAGATGGCCGAAGCTTCCAACGAGTGGCGAACGCTCGTCCGGTGTCAGAAACCACCGGAAATGCACTTGCAGCGAAGGAAACGGGCTGAGCTCGAGGACTTCCGGTGCTCGTCCCAAGAAAACGCGAGCGGGAATGCCCCGGACTCAGTTTTCTCGTCCTGGGGTAAAAAGCGGTCCCCCGACGGTTTCTTCCCTTTGCTCCGCATTGGTCATAAGTCTTTCGATCTTCGGGTCTCGTGCTCCGAGGACTTCAACCCACACTCCTGGCATGCTCCCTGACACGTTTTCTGGAGGTATAGGTCGGGAAGCGAGCTCGTTGGAGGGAGAACTGTGGTGCGACCCTAAACGGTCCAAAAGATGGCCGAAGCTTCCAACGAGTGGCGAACGCTCGTCCGGTGTCAGAAACCACTGGAAATGCACTTGCAGCGAAGGAAACGGGCTGAGCTCGAGGACTTCCGGTGCTCGTCCCAAGAAAACGCGAGCGGGAATGCCCCGGACTCAGTTTTCTCGTCCTGGGGTAAAAAGCGGTCCCCCGACGGTTTCTTCCCTTTGCTCCGTATTGGTCATAAGTCTTTCGATCTTCGGGTCTCGTGCTCCGAGGACTTCAACCCACACTCCTGGCATGCTCCCTGACACGTTTTCCGGAGGTATAGGTCGGGAAGCGAGCTCGTTGGAGGGAGAACTGTGGTGCGACCCAAAACGGTCCAAAAGATGGCCGAAGCTTCCAACGAGTGGCGAACGCTCGTCCGGTGTCAGAAACCACTGGAAATGCACTTGCAGCGAAGGAAACGGGCTGAGCTCAAGGACTTCCGGTGCTTGTCCCAAGAAAACGCGAGCGGGAATGCCCCGGACTCAGTTTTCTCGTCCTGGGGTAAAAAGCGGTCCCCCGACGGTTTCTTCCCTTTGCTCCGTATTGGTCATAAGTCTTTCGATCTTCGGGTCTCGTGCTCCGAGGACTTCAACCCACACTCCTGGCATGCTCCCTGACACGTTTTCCGGAGGTATAGGTCGGGAAGCGAGCTCGTTGGAGGGAGAACTGTGGTGCGACCCTAAACGGTCCAAAAGATGGCCGAAGCTTCCAACGAGTGGCGAACGCTCGTCCGGTGTCAGAAACCACCGGAAATGCACTTGCAGCGAAGGAAACGGGCTGAGCTCGAGGACTTCCGGTGCTCGTGCCAAGAAAACGCGAGCGGGAATGCCCCGGACTCAGTTTTCTCGTCCTGGGGTAAAAAGCGGTCCCCCGACGGTTTCTTCCCTTTGCTCCGCATTGGTCATAAGTCTTTCGATCTTCGGGTCTCGTGCTCCGAGGACTTCAACCCACACTCCTGGCATGCTCCCTGACACGTTTTCCGGAGGTATAGGTCGGGAAGCGAGCTCGTTGGAGGGAGAACTGTGGTGCGACCCTAAACGGTCCAAAAGATGGCCGAAGCTTCCAACGAGTGGCGAACGCTCGTCCGGTGTCAGAAACCACCGGAAATGCACTTGCAGCGAAGGAAACGGGCTGAGCTCGAGGACTTCCGGTGCTCGTCCCAAGAAAACGCGAGCGGGAATGCCCCGGACTCAGTTTTCTCGTCCTGGGGTAAAAAGCGGTCCCCCGACGGTTTCTTCCCTTTGCTCCGCATTGGTCATAAGTCTTTCGATCTTCGGGTCTCGTGCTCCGAGGACTTCAACCCACACTCCTGGCATGCTCCCTGACACGTTTTCTGGAGGTATAGGTCGGGAAGCGAGCTCGTTGGAGGGAGAACTGTGGTGCGACCCTAAACGGTCCAAAAGATGGCCGAAGCTTCCAACGAGTGGCGAACGCTCGTCCGGTGTCAGAAACCACTGGAAATGCACTTGCAGCGAAGGAAACGGGCTGAGCTCGAGGACTTCCGGTGCTCGTCCCAAGAAAACGCGAGCGGGAATGCCCCGGACTCAGTTTTCTCGTCCTGGGGTAAAAAGCGGTCCCCCGACGGTTTCTTCCCTTTGCTCCGTATTGGTCATAAGTCTTTCGATCTTCGGGTCTCGTGCTCCGAGGACTTCAACCCACACTCCTGGCATGCTCCCTGACACGTTTTCCGGAGGTATAGGTCGGGAAGCGAGCTCGTTGGAGGGAGAACTGTGGTGCGACCCAAAACGGTCCAAAAGATGGCCGAAGCTTCCAACGAGTGGCGAACGCTCGTCCGGTGTCAGAAACCACTGGAAATGCACTTGCAGCGAAGGAAACGGGCTGAGCTCAAGGACTTCCGGTGCTTGTCCCAAGAAAACGCGAGCGGGAATGCCCCGGACTCAGTTTTCTCGTCCTGGGGTAAAAAGCGGTCCCCCGACGGTTTCTTCCCTTTGCTCCGTATTGGTCATAAGTCTTTCGATCTTCGGGTCTCGTGCTCCGAGGACTTCAACCCACACTCCTGGCATGCTCCCTGACACGTTTTCCGGAGGTATAGGTCGGGAAGCGAGCTCGTTGGAGGGAGAACTGTGGTGCGACCCTAAACGGTCCAAAAGATGGCCGAAGCTTCCAACGAGTGGCGAACGCTCGTCCGGTGTCAGAAACCACCGGAAATGCACTTGCAGCGAAGGAAACGGGCTGAGCTCGAGGACTTCCGGTGCTCGTCCCAAGAAAACGCGAGCGGGAATGCCTCGGACTCAGTTTTCTCGTCCTGGGGTAAAAAGCGGTCCCCCGACGGTTTCTTCCCTTTGCTCCGCATTGGTCATAAGTCTTTCGATCTTCGGGTCTCGTGATCTGAGGACTTCAACCCACACTCCTGGCATGCTCCCTGACACGTTTTCCGGAGGTATAGGTCGGGAAGCGAGCTCGTTGGAGGGAGAACTGTGGTGCGACCCTAAACGGTCCAAAAGATGGCCGAAGCTTCCAACCAGTGGCGAACGCTCGTCCGGTGTCAGAAACCACCGGAAATGCACTTGCAGCGAAGGAAACGGGCTGAGCTCGAGGACTTCCGGTGCTCGTCCCAAGAAAACGCGAGCGGGAATGCCCCGGACTCAGTTTTCTCGTCCTGGGGTAAAAAGCGGTCCCCCGACGGTTTCTTCCCTTTGCTCCGCATTGGTCATAAGTCTTTCGATCTTCGGGTCTCGTGCTCCGAGGACTTCAACCCACACTCCTGGCATGCTCCCTGACACGTTTTCCGGAGGTATAGGTCGGGAAGCGAGCTCGTTGGAGGGAGAACTGTGGTGCGACCCAAAACGGTCCAAAAGATGGCCGAAGCTTCCAACGAGTGGCGAACGCTCGTCCGGTGTCAGAAACCACTGGAAATGCACTTGCAGCGAAGGAAACGGGCTGAGCTCGAGGACTTCCGGTGCTCGTCCCAAGAAAACGCGAGCGGGAATGCCCCGGACTCAGTTTTCTCGTCCTGGGGTAAAAAGCGGTCCCCCGACGGTTTCTTCCCTTTGCTCCGCATTGGTCATAAGTCTTTCGATCTTCGGGTCTCGTGCTCCGAGGACTTCAACCCACACTCCTGGCATGCTCCCTGACACGTTTTCCGGAGGTATAGGTCGGGAAGCGAGCTCGTTGGAGGGAGAACTTTGGTGCGACCCTAAACGGTCCAAAAGATGGCCGAAGCTTCCAACGAGTGGCGAACGCTCGTCCGGTGTCAGAAACCACTGGAAATGCACTTGCAGCGAAGGAAACGGGCTGAGCTCGAGGACTTCCGGTGCTCGTCCCAAGAAAACGCGAGCGGGAATGCCCCGGACTCAGTTTTCTCGTCCTGGGGTAAAAAGTGGTCCCCCGACGGTTTCTTCCCTTTGCTCCGTATTGGTCATAAGTCTTTCGATCTTCGGGTCTCGTGCTCCGAGGACTTCAACCCACACTCCTGGCATGCTCCCTGACACGTTTTCCGGAGGTATAGGTCGGGAAGCGAGCTCGTTGGAGGGAGAACTGTGGTGCGACCCAAAACGGTCCAAAAGATGGCCGAAGCTTCCAACGAGTGGCGAACGCTCGTCCGGTGTCAGAAACCACTGGAAATGCACTTGCAGCGAAGGAAACGGGCTGAGCTCGAGGACTTCCGGTGCTCGTCCCAAGAAAACGCGAGCGGGAATGCCCCGGACTCAGTTTTCTCGTCCTGGGGTAAAAAGCGGTCCCCCGACGGTTTCTTCCCTTTGCTCCGTATTGGTCATAAGTCTTTCGATCTTCGGGTCTCGTGCTCCGAGGACTTCAACCCACACTCCTGGCATGCTCCCTGACACGTTTTTCGGAGGTATAGGTCGGGAAGCGAGCTCGTTGGAGGGAGAACTGTGGTGCGACCCAAAACGGTCCAAAAGATGGCCGAAGCTTCCAACGAGTGGCGAACGCTCGTCCGGTGTCAGAAACCACTGGAAATGCACTTGCAGCGAAGGAAACGGGCCGAGCTCGAGGACTTCCGGTGCTCGTCCCAAGAAAACGCGAGCGGGAATGCCCCGGACTCAGTTTTCTCGTCCTGGGGTAAAAAGCGGTCCCCCGACGGTTTCTTCCCTTTGCTCCGTATTGGTCATAAGTCTTTCGATCTTCGGGTCTCGTGCTCCGAGGACTTCAACCCACACTCCTGGCATGCTCCCTGACACGTTTTCCGGAGGTATAGGTCGGGAAGCGAGCTCGTTGGAGGGAGAACTGTGGTGCGACCCAAAACGGTCCAAAAGATGGCCGAAGCTTCCAACGAGTGGCGAACGCTCGTCCGGTGTCAGAAACCACTGGAAATGCACTTGCAGCGAAGGAAACGGGCCGAGCTCGAGGACTTCCGGTGCTCGTCCCAAGAAAACGCGAGCGGGAATGCCCCGGACTCAGTTTTCTCGTCCTGGGGTAAAAAGCGGTCCCCCGACGGTTTCTTCCCTTTGCTCCGTATTGGTCATAAGTCTTTCGATCTTCGGGTCTCGTGCTCCGAGGACTTCAACCCACACTCCTGGCATGCTCCCTGACACGTTTTCCGGAGGTACAGGTCGGGAAGCGAGCTCGTTGGAGGGAGAACTGTGGTGCGACCCAAAACGGTCCAAAAGATGGCCGAAGCTTCCAACGAGTGGCGAACGCTCGTCCGGTGTCAGAAACCACTGGAAATGCACTTGCAGCGAAGGAAACGGGCTGAGCTCGAGGACTTCCGGTGCTCGTCCCAAGAAAACGCGAGCGGGAATGCCCCGGACTCAGTTTTCTCGTCCTGGGGTAAAAAGCGGTCCCCCGACGGTTTCTTCCCTTTGCTCCGTATTGGTCATAAGTCTTTCGATCTTCGGGTCTCGTGCTCCGAGGACTTCAACCCACACTCCTGGCATGCTCCCTGACACGTTTTCCGGAGGTATAGGTCGGGAAGCGAGCTCGTTGGAGGGAGAACTGTGGTGCGACCCAAAACGGTCCAAAAGATGGCCGAAGCTTCCAACGAGCGGCGAACGCTCGTCCGGTGTCAGAAACCACTGGAAATGCACTTGCAGCGAAGGAAACGGGCTGAGCTCGAGGACTTCCGGTGCTCGTCCCAAGAAAACGCGAGCGGGAATGCCCCGGACTCAGTTTTCTCGTCCTGGGGTAAAAAGCGGTCCCCCGACGGTTTCTTCCCTTTGCTCCGTATTGGTCATAGGTCTTTCGATCTTCGGGTCTCGTGCTCCGAGGACTTCAACCCACACTCCTGGCATGCTCCCTGACACGTTTTCCGGAGGTATAGGTCGGGAAGCGAGCTCGTTGGAGGGAGAACTGTGGTGCGACCCAAAACGGTCCAAAAGATGGCCGAAGCTTCCAACGAGCGGCGAACGCTCGTCCGGTGTCAGAAACCACTGGAAATGCACTTGCAGCGAAGGAAACGGGCTGAGCTCGAGGACTTCCGGTGCTCGTCCCAAGAAAACGCGAGCGGGAATGCCCCGGACTCAGTTTTCTCGTCCTGGGGTAAAAAGCGGTCCCCCGACGGTTTCTTCCCTTTGCTCCGTATTGGTCATAAGTCTTTCGATCTTCGGGTCTCGTGCTCCGAGGACTTCAACCCACACTCCTGGCATGCTCCCTGACACGTTTTCCGGAGGTATAGGTCGGGAAGCGAGCTCGTTGGAGGGAGAACTGTGGTGCGACCCAAAACGGTCCAAAAGATGGCCGAAGCTTCCAACGAGTGGCGAACGCTCGTCCGGTGTCAGAAACCACTGGAAATGCACTTGCAGCGAAGGAAACGGGCTGAGCTCGAGGACTTCCGGTGCTCGTCCCAAGAAAACGCGAGCGGGAATGCCCCGGACTCAGTTTTCTCGTCCTGGGGTAAAAAGCGGTCCCCGACGGTTTCTTCCCTTTGCTCCGTATTGGTCATAAGTCTTTCGATCTTCGGGTCTCGTGCTCCGAGGACTTCAACCCACACTCCTGGCATGCTCCCTGACACGTTTTCCGGAGGTATAGGTCGGGAACCGAGCTCGTTGGAGGGAGAACTGTGGTGCGACCCAAAACGGTCCAAAAGATGGCCGAAGCTTCCAACGAGTGGCGAACGCTCGTCCGGTGTCAGAAACCACTGGAAATGCACTTGCAGCGAAGGAAACGGGCTGAGCTCGAGGACTTCCGGTGCTCGTCCCAAGAAAACGCGAGCGGGAATGCCCCGGACTCAGTTTTCTCGTCCTGGGGTAAAAAGCGGTCCCCCGACGGTTTCTTCCCTTTGCTCCGTATTGGTCATAAGTCTTTCGATCTTCGGGTCTCGTGCTCCGAGGACTTCAACCCACACTCCTGGCATGCTCCCTGACACGTTTTCCGGAGGTATAGGTCGGGAAGCGAGCTCGTTGGAGGGAGAACTGTGGTGCGACCCAAAACGGTCCAAAAGATGGCCGAAGCTTCCAACGAGTGGCGAACGCTCGTCCGGTGTCAGAAACCACTGGAAATGCACTTGCAGCGAAGGAAACGGGCTGAGCTCGAGGACTTCCGGTGCTCGTCCCAAGAAAACGCGAGCGGGAATGCCCCGGACTCAGTTTTCTCGTCCTGGGGTAAAAAGCGGTCCCCCGACGGTTTCTTCCCTTTGCTCCGTATTGGTCATAAGTCTTTCGATCTTCGGGTCTCGTGCTCCGAGGACTTCAACCCACACTCCTGGCATGCTCCCTGACACGTTTTCCGGAGGTACAGGTCGGGAAGCGAGCTCGTTGGAGGGAGAACTGTGGTGCGACCCAAAACGGTCCAAAAGATGGCCGAAGCTTCCAACGAGTGGCGAACGCTCGTCCGGTGTCAGAAACCACTGGAAATGCACTTGCAGCGAAGGAAACGGGCTGAGCTCGAGGACTTCCGGTGCTCGTCCCAAGAAAACGCGAGCGGGAATGCCCCGGACTCAGTTTTCTCGTCCTGGGGTAAAAAGCGGTCCCCCGACGGTTTCTTCCCTTTGCTCCGTATTGGTCATAAGTCTTTCGATCTTCGGGTCTCGTGCTCCGAAGACTTCAACCCACACTCCTGGCATGCTCCCTGACACGTTTTCCGGAGGTATAGGTCGGGAAGCGAGCTCGTTGGAGGGAGAACTGTGGTGCGACCCAAAACGGTCCAAAAGATGGCCGAAGCTTCCAACGAGTGGCGAACGCTCGTCCGGTGTCAGAAACCACTGGAAATACACTTGCAGCGAAGGAAACGGGCTGAGCTCGAGGACTTTCGGTGCTCGTCCCAAGAAAACGCGAGCGGGAATGCCCCGGACTCAGTTTTCTCGTCCTGGGGTAAAAAGCGGTCCCCCGACGGTTTCTTCCCTTTGCTCCGTATTGGTCATAAGTCTTTCGATCTTCGGGTCTCGTGCTCCGAGGACTTCAACCCACACTCCTGGCATGCTCCCTGACACGTTTTCCGGAGGTATAGGTCGGGAAGCGAGCTCGTTGGAGGGAGAACTGTGGTGCGACCCAAAACGGTCCAAAAGATGGCCGAAGCTTCCAACGAGTGGCGAACGCTCGTCCGGTGTCAGAAACCACTGGAAATGCACTTGCAGCGAAGGAAACGGGCTGAGCTCGAGGACTTCCGGTGCTCGTCCCAAGAAAACGCGAGCGGGAATGCCCCGGACTCAGTTTTCTCGTCCTGGGGTAAAAAGCGGTCCCCCGACGGTTTCTTCCCTTTGCTCCGTATTGGTCATAAGTCTTTCGATCTTCGGGTCTCGTGCTCCGAGGACTTCAACCCACACTCCTGGCATGCTCCCTGACACGTTTTCCGGAGGTATAGGTCGGGAAGCGAGCTCGTTGGAGGGAGAACTGTGGTGCGACCCAAAACGGTCCAAAAGATGGCCGAAGCTTCCAACGAGTGGCGAACGCTCGTCCGGTGTCAGAAACCACTGGAAATGCACTTGCAGCGAAGGAAACGGGCTGAGCTCGAGGACTTCCGGTGCTCGTCCCAAGAAAACGCGAGCGGGAATGCCCCGGACTCAGTTTTCTCGTCCTGGGGTAAAAAGCGGTCCCCCGACGGTTTCTTCCCTTTGCTCCGTATTGGTCATAAGTCTTTCGATCTTCGGGTCTCGTGCTCCGAGGACTTCAACCCACACTCCTGGCATGCTCCCTGACACGTTTTCCGGAGGTATAGGTCGGGAAGCGAGCTCGTTGGAGGGAGAACTGTGGTGCGACCCAAAACGGTCCAAAAGATGGCCGAAGCTTCCAACGAGTGGCGAACGCTCGTCCGGTGTCAGAAACCACTGGAAATGCACTTGCAGCGAAGGAAACGGGCTGAGCTCGAGGACTTCCGGTGCTCGTCCCAAGAAAACGCGAGCGGGAATGCCCCGGACTCAGTTTTCTCGTCCTGGGGTAAAAAGCGGTCCCCCGACGGTTTCTTCCCTTTGCTCCGTATTGGTCATAAGTCTTTCGATCTTCGGGTCTCGTGCTCCGAGGACTTCAACCCACACTCCTGGCATGCTCCCTGACACGTTTTCCGGAGGTATAGGTCGGGAAGCGAGCTCGTTGGAGGGAGAACTGTGGTGCGACCCAAAACGGTCCAAAAGATGGCCGAAGCTTCCAACGAGTGGCGAACGCTCGTCCGGTGTCAGAAACCACTGGAAATGCACTTGCAGCGAAGGAAACGGGCTGAGCTCGAGGACTTGCGGTGCTCGTCTCAAGAAAACGCGAGCGGGAATGCCCCGGACTCAGTTTTCTCGTCCTGGGGTAAAAAGCGGTCCCCCTACGGTTTCTTCCCTTTGCTCCGTATTGGTCATAAGTCTTTCGATCTTCGGGTCTCGTGCTCCGAGGACTTCAACCCACACTCCTGGCATGCTCCCTGACACGTTTTCCGGAGGTATAGGTCGGGAAGCGAGCTCGTTGGAGGGAGAACTGTGGTGCGACCCAAAACGGTCCAAAAGATGGCCGAAGCTTCCAACGAGTGGCGAACGCTCGTCCGGTGTCAGAAACCACTGGAAATGCACTTGCAGCGAAGGAAACCGGCTGAGCTCGAGGACTTCCGGTGCTCGTCCCAAGAAAACGCGAGCGGGAATGCCCCGGACTCAGTTTTCTCGTCCTGGGGTAAAAAGCGGTCCCCCGACGGTTTCTTCCCTTTGCTCCGTATTGGTCATAAGTCTTTCGATCTTCGGGTCTCGTGCTCCGAGGACTTCAACCCACACTCCTGGCATGCTCCCTGACACGTTTTCCGGAGGTATAGGTCGGGAAGCGAGCTCGTTGGAGGGAGAACTGTGGTGCGACCCAAAACGGTCCAAAAGATGGCCGAAGCTTCCAACGAGTGGCGAACGCTCGTCCGGTGTCAGAAACCACTGGAAATGCACTTGCAGCGAAGGAAACCGGCTGAGCTCGAGGACTTCCGGTGCTCGTCCCAAGAAAACGCGAGCGGGAATGCCCCGGACTCAGTTTTCTCGTCCTGGGGTAAAAAGCGGTCCCCCGACGGTTTCTTCCCTTTGCTCCGTATTGGTCATAAGTCTTTCGATCTTCGGGTCTCGTGCTCCGAGGACTTCAACCCACACTCCTGGCATGCTCCCTGACACGTTTTCCGGAGGTATAGGTCGGGAAGCGACCTCGTTGGAGGGAGAACTGTGGTGCGACCCAAAACGGTCCAAAAGATGGCCGAAGCTTCCAACGAGTGGCGAACGCTCGTCCGGTGTCAGAAACCACTGGAAATGCACTTGCAGCGAAGGAAACGGGCTGAGCTCAAGGACTTCCGGTGCTCGTCCCAAGAAAACGCGAGCGGGAATGCCCCGGACTCAGTTTTCTCGTTCTGGGGTAAAAAGCGGTCCCCCGACGGTTTCTTCCCTTTGCTCCGTATTGGTCATAAGTCTTTCGATCTTCGGGTCTCGTGCTCCGAGGACTTCAACCCACACTCCTGGCATGCTCCCTGACACGTTTTCCGGAGGTATAGGTCGGGAAGCGAGCTCGTTGGAGGGAGAACTGTGGTGCGACCCAAAACGGTCCAAAAGATGGCCGAAGCTTCCAACGAGTGGCGAACGCTCGTCCGGTGTCAGAAACCACTGGAAATGCACTTGCAGCGAAGGAAACGGGCTGAGCTCGAGGACTTCCGGTGCTCGTCCCAAGAAAACGCGAGCGGGAATGCCCCGGACTCAGTTTTCTCGTCCTGGGGTAAAAAGCGGTCGCCCGATGGTTTCTTCCCTTTGCTCCGTATTGGTCATAAGTCTTTCGATCTTCGGGTCTCGTGCTCCGAGGACTTCAACCCACACTCCTGGCATGCTCCCTGACACGTTTTCCGGAGGTATAGGTCGGGAAGCGAGCTCGTTGGAGGGAGAATTGTGGTGCGACCCAAAACGGTCCAAAAGATGGCCGAAGCTTCCAACGAATGGCGAACGCTCGTCCGGTGTCAGAAACCACTGGAAATGCACTTGCAGCGAAGGAAACGGGCTGAGCTCGAGGACTTCCGGTGCTCGTCCCAAGAAAACGCGAGCGGGAATGCCCCGGACTCAGTTTTCTCGTCCTGGGGTAAAAAGCGGTCCCCCGACGGTTTCTTCCCTTTGCTCCGTATTGGTCATAAGTCTTTCGATCTTCGGGTCTCGTGCTCCGAGGACTTCAACCCACACTCCTGGCATGCTCCCTGACACGTTTTCCGGAGGTATAGGTCGGGAAGCGAGCTCGTTGGAGGGAGAACTGTGGTGCGACCCAAAACGGTCCAAAAGATGGCCGAAGCTTCCAACGAGTGGCGAACGCTCGTCCGGTGTCAGAAACCACTGGAAATGCACTTGCAGCGAAGGAAACGGGCTGAGCTCGAGGACTTCCGGTGCTCGTCCCAAGAAAACGCGAGCGGGAATGCCCCGGACTCAGTTTTCTCGTCCTGGGGTAAAAAGCGGTCGCCCGATGGTTTCTTCCCTTTGCTCCGTATTGGTCATAAGTCTTTCGATCTTCGGGTCTCGTGCTCCGAGGACTTCAACCCACACTCCTGGCATGCTCCCTGACACGTTTTCCGGAGGTATAGGTCGGGAAGCGAGCTCGTTGGAGGGAGAATTGTGGTGCGACCCAAAACGGTCCAAAAGATGGCCGAAGCTTCCAACGAATGGCGAACGCTCGTCCGGTGTCAGAAACCACTGGAAATGCACTTGCAGCGAAGGAAACGGGCTGAGCTCGAGGACTTCCGGTGCTCGTCCCAAGAAAACGCGAGCGGGAATGCCCCGGACTCAGTTTTCTCGTCCTGGGGTAAAAAGCGGTCCCCCGACGGTTTCTTCCCTTTGCTCCGTATTGGTCATAAGTCTTTCGATCTTCGGGTCTTGTGCTCCGAGGACTTCAACCCACACTCCTGGCATGCTCCCTGACACGTTTTCCGGAGGTATAGGTCGGGAAGCGAGCTCGTTGGAGGGAGAACTGTGGTGCGACCCAAAACGGTCCAAAAGATGGCCGAAGCTTCCAACGAGTGGCGAACGCTCGTCCGGTGTCAGAAACCACTGGAAATGCACTTGCAGCGAAGGAAACCGGCTGAGCTCGAGGACTTCCGGTGCTCGTCCCAAGAAAACGCGAGCGGGAATGCCCCGGACTCAGTTTTCTCGTCCTGGGGTAAAAAGCGGTCCCCCGACGGTTTCTTCCCTTTGCTCCGTATTGGTCATAAGTCTTTCGATCTTCGGGTCTCGTGCTCCGAGGACTTCAACCCACACTCCTGGCATGCTCCCTGACACGTTTTCCGGAGGTATAGGTCGGGAAGCGAGCTCGTTGGAGGGAGAACTGTGGTGCGACCCAAAACGGTCCAAAAGATGGCCGAAGCTTCCAACGAGTAACGAACGCTCGTCCGGTGTCAGAAACCACTGGAAATGCACTTGCAGCGAAGGAAACGGGCTGAGCTCGAGGACTTCCGGTGCTCGTCCCAAGAAAACGCGAGCGGGAATGCCCCGGACTCAGTTTTCTCGTTCTGGGGTAAAAAGCGGTCCCCCGACGGTTTCTTCCCTTTGCTCCGTATTGGTCATAAGTCTTTCGATCTTCGGGTCTCGTGCTCCGAGGACTTCAACCCACACTCCTGGCATGCTCCCTGACACGTTTTCCGAAGGTATAGGTCGGGAAGCGAGCTCGTTGGAGGGAGAACTGTGGTGCGACCCAAAACGGTCCAAAAGATGGCCGAAGCTTCCAACGAGTGGCGAACGCTCGTCCGGTGTCAGAAACCACTGGAAATGCACTTGCAGCGAAGGAAACGGGCTGAGCTCGAGGACTTCCGGTGCTCGTCCCAAGAAAACGCGAGCGGGAATGCCCCGGACTCAGTTTTCTCGTCCTGGGGTAAAAAGCGGTCCCCCGATGGTTTCTTCCCTTTGCTCCGTATTGGTCATAAGTCTTTCGATCTGCGGGTCTCGTGCTCCGAGGACTTCAACCCACACTCCTGGCATGCTCCCTGACACGTTTTCCGGAGGTATAGGTCGGGAAGCGAGCTCGTTGGAGGGAGAATTGTGGTGCGACCCAAAACGGTCCAAAAGATGGCCGAAGCTTCCAACGAGTGGCGAACGCTCGTCCGGTGTCAGAAACCACTGGAAATGCACTTGCAGCGAAGGAAACGGGCTGAGCTCGAGGACTTCCGGTGCTCGTCCCAAGAAAACGCGAGCGAGAATGCCCCGGACTCAGTTTTCTCGTCCTGGGGTAAAAAGCGGTCCCCCGACGGTTTCTTCCCTTTGCTCCGTATTGGTCATAAGTCTTTCGATCTTCGGGTCTCGTGCTCCGAGGACTTCAACCCACACTCCTGGCATGCTCCCTGACACGTTTTCCGGAGGTATAGGTCGGGAAGCGAGCTCGTTGGAGGGAGAACTGTGGTGCGACCCAAAACGGTCCAAAAGATGGCCGAAGCTTCCAACGAGTGGCGAACGCTCGTCCGGTGTCAGAAACCACTGGAAATGCACTTGCAGCGAAGGAAACCGGCTGAGCTCGAGGACTTCCGGTGCTCGTCCCAAGAAAACGCGAGCGGGAATGCCCCGGACTCAGTTTTCTCGTCCTGGGGTAAAAAGCGGTCCCCCGACGGTTTCTTCCCTTTGCTCCGTATTGGTCATAAGTCTTTCGATCTTCGGGTCTCGTGCTCCGAGGACTTCAACCCACACTCCTGGCAAGCTCCCTGACACGTTTTCCGGAGGTATAGGTCGGGAAGCGAGCTCGTTGGAGGGAGAATTGTGGTGCGACCCAAAACGGTCCAAAAGATGGCCGAAGCTTCCAACGAGTGGCGAACGCTCGTCCGGTGTCAGAAACCACTGGAAATGCACTTGCAGCGAAGGAAACGGGCTGAGCTCGAGGACTTCCGGTGCTCGTCCCAAGAAAACGCGAGCGGGAATGCCCCGGACTCAGTTTTCTCGTCCTGGGGTAAAAAGCGGTCCCCCGACGGTTTCTTCCCTTTGCTCCGTATTGGTCATAAGTCTTTCGATCTTCGGGTCTCGTGCTCCGAGGACTTCAACCCACACTCCTGGCATGCTCCCTGACACGTTTTCCGGAGGTATAGGTCGGGAAGCGAGCTCGTTGGAGGGAGAACTGTGGTGCGACCCAAAACGGTCCAAAAGATTGCCGAAGCTTCCAACGAGTGGCGAGCGCTCGTCCGGTGTCAGAAACCACTGGAAATGCACTTGCAGCGAAGGAAACCGGCTGAGCTCGAGGACTTCCGGTGCTCGTCCCAAGAAAACGCGAGCGGGAATGCCCCGGACTCAGTTTTCTCGTCCTGGGGTAAAAAGCGGTCCCCCGACGGTTTCTTCCCTTTGCTCCGTATTGGTCATAAGTCTTTCGATCTTCGGGTCTCGTGCTCCGAGGACTTCAACCCACACTCCTGGCATGCTCCCTGACACGTTTTCCGGAGGTATAGGTCGGGAAGCGAGCTCGTTGGAGGGAGAATTGTGGTGCGACCCAAAACGGTCCAAAAGATGGCCGAAGCTTCCAACGAGTGGCGAACGCTCGTCCGGTGTCAGAAACCACTGGAAATGCACTTGCAGCGAAGGAAACGGGCTGAGCTCGAGGACTTCCGGTGCTCGTCCCAAGAAAACGCGAGCGGGAATGCCCCGGACTCAGTTTTCTCGTCCTGGGGTAAAAAGCGGTCCCCCGACGGTTTCTTCCCTTTGCTCCGTATTGGTCATAAGTCTTTCGATCTTCGGGTCTCGTGCTCCGAGGACTTCAACCCACACTCCTGGCATGCTCCCTGACACGTTTTCCGGAGGTATAGGTCGGGAAGCGAGCTCGTTGGAGGGAGAACTGTGGTGCGACCCAAAACGGTCCAAAAGATGGCCGAAGCTTCCAACGAGTGGCGAACGCTCGTCCGGTGTCAGAAACCACTGGAAATGCACTTGCAGCGAAGGAAACGGGCTGAGCTCGAGGACTTCCGGTGCTCGTCCCAAGAAAACGCGAGCGGGAATGCCTCGGACTCAGTTTTCTCGTCCTGGGGTAAAAAGCGGTCCCCCGACGGTTTCTTCCCTTTGCTCCGTATTGGTCATAAGTCTTTCGATCTTCGGGTCTCGTGCTCCGAGGACTTCAACCCACACTCCTGGCATGCTCCCTGACACGTTTTCCGGAGGTATAGGTCGGGAAGCGAGCTCGTTGGAGGGAGAACTGTGGTGCGACCCAAAACGGTCCAAAAGATGGCCGAAGCTTCCAACGAGTGGCGAACGCTCGTCCGGTGTCAGAAACCACTGGAAATGCACTTGCAGCGAAGGAAACGGGCTGAGCTCGAGGACTTCCGGTGCTCGTCCCAAGAAAACGCGAGCGGGAATGCCCCGGACTCAGTTTTCTCGTCCTGGGGTAAAAAGCGGTCCCCCGACGGTTTCTTCCCTTTGCTCCGTATTGGTCATAAGTCTTTCGATCTTCGGGTCTCGTGCTCCGAGGACTTCAACCCACACTCCTGGCATGCTCCCTGACACATTTTCCGGAGGTATAGGTCGGGAAGTGAGCTCGTTGGAGGGAGAACTGTGGTGCGACCCAAAACGGTCCAAAAGATGGCCGAAGCTTCCAACGAGTGGCGAACGCTCGTCCGGTGTCAGAAACCACTGGAAATGCACTTGCAGCGAAGGAAACGGGCTGAGCTCGAGGACTTCCGGTGCTCGTCCCAAGAAAACGCGAGCGGGAATGCCCCGGACTCAGTTTTCTCGTCCTGGGGTAAAAAGCGGTCCCCCGACGGTTTCTTCCCTTTGCTCCGTATTGGTCATAAGTCTTTCGATCTTCGGGTCTCGTGCTCCGAGGACTTCAACCCACACTCCTGGCATGCTCCCTGACACGTTTTCCGGAGGTATAGGTTGGGAAGCGAGCTCGTTGGAGGGAGAACTTTGGTGCGACCCAAAACGGTCCAAAAGATGGCCGAAGCTTCCAACGAGTGGCGAACGCTCGTCCGGTGTCAGAAACCACTGGAAATGCACTTGCAGCGAAGGAAACGGGCTGAGCTCGAGGACTTCCGGTGCTCGTCCCAAGAAAACGCGAGCGGGAATGCCCCGGACTCAGTTTTCTCGTCCTGGGGTAAAAAGCGGTCCCCCGACGGTTTCTTCCCTTTGCTCCGTATTGGTCATAAGTCTTTTGATCTTCGGGTCTCGTGCTCCGAGGACTTCAACCCACACTCCTGGCATGCTCCCTGACACGTTTTTCGGAGGTATAGGTCGGGAAGCGAGCTCGTTGGAGGGAGAACTGTGGTGCGACCCAAAACGGTCCAAAAGATGGCCGAAGCTTCCAACGAGTGGCGAACGCTCGTCCGGTGTCAGAAACCACTGGAAATGCACTTGCAGTGAAGGAAACGGGCTGAGCTCGAGGACTTCCGGTGCTCGTCCCAAGAAAACGCGAGCGGGAATGCCCCGGACTCAGTTTTCTCGTCCTGGGGTAAAAAGCGGTCCCCCGACGGTTTCTTCCCTTTGCTCCGTATTGGTCATAAGTCTTTCGATCTTCGGGTCTCGTGCTCCGAGGACTTCAACCCACACTCCTGGCATGCTCCCTGACACGTTTTCCGGAGGTATAGGTCGGGAAGCGAGCTCGTTGGAGGGAGAACTGTGGTGCGACCCAAAACGGTCCAAAAGATGGCTGAAGCTTCCAACGAGTGGCGAACGCTCGTCCGGTGTCAGAAACCACTGGAAATGCACTTGCAGCGAAGGAAACGGGCTGAGCTCGAGGACTTCCGGTGCTCGTCCCAAGAAAACGCGAGCGGGAATGCCCCGGACTCAGTTTTCTCGTCCTGGGGTAAAAAGCGGTCCCCCGACGGTTTCTTCCCTTTGCTCCGTATTGGTCATAAGTCTTTCGATCTTCGGGTCTCGTGCTCCGAGGACTTCAACCCACACTCCTGGCATGCTCCCTGACACGTTTTCCGGAGGTATAGGTCGGGAAGCGAGCTCGTTGGAGGGAGAACTGTGGTGCGACCCAAAACGGTCCAAAAGATGGCCGAAGCTTCCAACGAGTGGCGAACGCTCGTCCGGTGTCAGAAACCACTGGAAATGCACTTGCAGCGAAGGAAACGGGCTGAGCTCGAGGACTCCCGGTTCTCGTCCCAAGAAAACGCGAGCGGGAATGCCCCGGACTCAGTTTTCTCGTCCTGGGGTAAAAAGCGGTCCCCCGACGGTTTC
Organism: Cucumis melo; assembly: GCF_025177605.1. Taxonomy (NCBI): domain Eukaryota; kingdom Viridiplantae; phylum Streptophyta; class Magnoliopsida; order Cucurbitales; family Cucurbitaceae; genus Cucumis; species Cucumis melo. Next base: position 196,999 of record NW_026123845.1, read on the forward strand.
TTCCCTTTGCTCCGTATTGGTCATAAGTCTTTCGATCTTCGGGTCTCGTGCTCCGAGGACTTCAACCCACACTCCTGGCATGCTCCCTGACACGTTTTCCGGAGGTATAGGTCGGGAAGCGAGCTCGTTGGAGGGAGAACTGTGGTGCGACCCAAAACGGTCCAAAAGATGGCCGAAGCTTCCAACGAGTGGCGAACGCTCGTCCGGTGTCAGAAACCATTGGAAATGCACTTGCAGCGAAGGAAACGGGCTGAGCTCGAGGACTTCCGGTGCTCGTCCCAAGAAAACGCGAGCGGGAATGCCCCGGACTCAGTTTTCTCGTCCTGGGGTAAAAAGCGGTCCCCCGACGGTTTCTTCCCTTTGCTCCGTATTGGTCATAAGTCTTTCGATCTTCGGGTCTCGTGCTCCGAGGACTTCAACCCACACTCCTGGCATGCTCCCTGACACGTTTTCCGGAGGTATAGGTCGGGAAGCGAGCTCGTTGGAGGGAGAACTGTGGTGCGACCCAAAACGGTCCAAAAGATGGCCGAAGCTTCCAACGAGTGGCGAACGCTCGTCCGGTGTCAGAAACCACTGGAAATGCACTTGCAGCGAAGGAAACGGGCTGAGCTCGAGGACTTCCGGTGCTCGTCCCAAGAAAACGCGAGCGGGAATGCCCCGGACTCAGTTTTCTCGTCCTGGGGTAAAAAGCGGTCCCCCGACGGTTTCTTCCCTTTGCTCCGTATTGGTCATAAGTCTTTCGATCCTCAGGTCTCGTGCTCCGAGGACTTCAACCCACACTCCTGGCATGCTCCCTGACACGTTTTCCGGAGGTATAGGTCGGGAAGCGAGCTCGTTGGAGGGAGAACTGTGGTGCGACCCAAAACGGTCCAAAAGATGGCCGAAGCTTCCAACGAGTGGCGAACGCTCGTCCGGTGTCAGAAACCACTGGAAATGCACTTGCAGCGAAGGAAACGGGCTGAGCTCGAGGACTTCCGGTGCTCGTCCCAAGAAAACGCGAGCGGGAATGCCCCGGACTCAGTTTTCTCGTCCTGGGGTAAAAAGCGGTCCCCCGACGGTTTCTTCCCTTTGCTCCGTATTGGTCATAAGTCTTTCGATCTTCGGGTCTCGTGCTCCGAGGACTTCAACCCACACTCCTGGCATGCTCCCTGACACGTTTTCCGGAGGTATAGGTCGGGAAGCGAGCTCGTTGGAGGGAGAACTGTGGTGCGACCCAAAACGGTCCAAAAGATGGCCGAAGCTTCCAACGAGTGGCGAACGCTCGTCCGGTGTCAGAAACCACTGGAAATGCACTTGCAGCGAAGGAAACGGGCTGAGCTCGAGGACTTCCGGTGCTCGTCCCAAGAAAACGCGAGCGGGAATGCCCCGGACTCAGTTTTCTCGTCCTGGGGTAAAAAGCGGTCCCCCGACGGTTTCTTCCCTTTGCTCCGTATTGGTCATAAGTCTTTCGATCTTCGGGTCTCGTGCTCCGAGGACTTCAACCCACACTCCTGGCATGCTCCCTGACACGTTTTCCGGAGGTATAGGTCGGGAAGCGAGCTCGTTGGAGGGAGAACTGTGGTGCGACCCAAAACGGTCCAAAAGATGGCCGGAGCTTCCAACGAGTGGCGAACGCTCGTCCGGTGTCAGAAACCACTGGAAATGCACTTGCAGCGAAGGAAACGGGCTGAGCTCGAGGACTTCCGGTGCTCGTCCCAAGAAAACGCGAGCGGGAATGCCCCGGACTCAGTTTTCTCGTCCTGGGGTAAAAAGCGGTCCCCCGACGATTTCTTCCCTTTGCTCCGTATTGGTCATAAGTCTTTCGATCTTCGGGTCTCGTGCTCCGAGGACTTCAACCCACACTCCTGGCATGCTCCCTGACACGTTTTCCGGAGGTATAGGTCGGGAAGCGAGCTCGTTGGAGGGAGAACTGTGGTGCGACCCAAAACGGTCCAAAAGATGGCCGAAGCTTCCAACGAGTGGCGAACGCTCGTCCGGTGTCAGAAACCACTGGAAATGCACTTGCAGCGAAGGAAACGGGCTGAGCTCGAGGACTTCCGGTGCTCGTCCCAAGAAAACGCGAGCGGGAATGCCCCGGACTCAGTTTTCTCGTCCTGGGGTAAAAAGCGGTCCCCCGACGGTTTCTTCCCTTTGCTCCGTATTGGTCATAAGTCTTTCGATCTTCGGGTCTCGTGCTCCGAGGACTTCAACCCACACTCCTGGCATGCTCCCTGACACGTTTTCCGGAGGTATAGGTCGGGAAGCGAGCTCGTTGGAGGGAGAACTGTGGTGCGACCCAAAACGGTCCAAAAGATGGCCGAAGCTTCCAACGAGTGGCGAACGCTCGTCCGGTGTCAGAAACCACTGGAAATGCACTTGCAGCGAAGGAAACGGGCTGAGCTCGAGGACTTCCGGTGCTCGTCCCAAGAAAACGCGAGCGGGAATGCCCCGGACTCAGTTTTCTCGTCCTGGGGTAAAAAGCGGTCCCCCGACGGTTTCTTCCCTTTGCTCCGTATTGGTCATAAGTCTTTCGATCCTCAGGTCTCGTGCTCCGAGGACTTCAACCCACACTCCTGGCATGCTCCCTGACACGTTTTCCGGAGGTATAGGTCGGGAAGCGAGCTCGTTGGAGGGAGAACTGTGGTGCGACCCAAAACGGTCCAAAAGATGGCCGAAGCTTCCAACGAGTGGCGAACGCTCGTCCGGTGTCAGAAACCACTGGAAATGCACTTGCAGCGAAGGAAACGGGCTGAGCTCGAGGACTTCCGGTGCTCGTCCCAAGAAAACGCGAGCGGGAATGCCCCGGACTCAGTTTTCTCGTCCTGGGGTAAAAAGCGGTCCCCCGACGGTTTCTTCCCTTTGCTCCGTATTGGTCATAAGTCTTTCGATCTTCGGGTCTCGTGCTCCGAGGACTTCAACCCACACTCCTGGCATGCTCCCTGACACGTTTTCCGGAGGTATAGGTCGGGAAGCGAGCTCGTTGGAGGGAGAACTGTGGTGCGACCCAAAACGGTCCAAAAGATGGCCGAAGCTTCCAACGAGTGGCGAACGCTCGTCCGGTGTCAGAAACCACTGGAAATGCACTTGCAGCGAAGGAAACGGGCTGAGCTCGAGGACTTCCGGTGCTCGTCCCAAGAAAACGCGAGCGGGAATGCCCCGGACTCAGTTTTCTCGTCCTGGGGTAAAAAGCGGTCCCCCGACGGTTTCTTCCCTTTGCTCCGTATTGGTCATAAGTCTTTCGATCTTCGGGTCTCGTGCTCCGAGGACTTCAACCCACACTCCTGGCATGCTCCCTGACACGTTTTCCGGAGGTATAGGTCGGGAAGCGAGCTCGTTGGAGGGAGAACTGTGGTGCGACCCAAAACGGTCCAAAAGATGGCCGGAGCTTCCAACGAGTGGCGAACGCTCGTCCGGTGTCAGAAACCACTGGAAATGCACTTGCAGCGAAGGAAACGGGCTGAGCTCGAGGACTTCCGGTGCTCGTCCCAAGAAAACGCGAGCGGGAATGCCCCGGACTCAGTTTTCTCGTCCTGGGGTAAAAAGCGGTCCCCCGACGATTTCTTCCCTTTGCTCCGTATTGGTCATAAGTCTTTCGATCTTCGGGTCTCGTGCTCCGAGGACTTCAACCCACACTCCTGGCATGCTCCCTGACACGTTTTCCGGAGGTATAGGTCGGGAAGCGAGCTCGTTGGAGGGAGAACTGTGGTGCGACCCAAAACGGTCCAAAAGATGGCCGAAGCTTCCAACGAGTGGCGAACGCTCGTCCGGTGTCAGAAACCACTGGAAATGCACTTGCAGCGAAGGAAACGGGCTGAGCTCGAGGACTTCCGGTGCTCGTCCCAAGAAAACGCGAGCGGGAATGCCCCGGACTCAGTTTTCTCGTCCTGGGGTAAAAAGCGGTCCCCCGACGGTTTCTTCCCTTTGCTCCGTATTGGTCATAAGTCTTTCGATCTTCGGGTCTCGTGCTCCGAGGACTTCAACCCACACTCCTGGCATGCTCCCTGACACGTTTTCCGGAGGTATAGGTCGGGAAGCGAGCTCGTTGGAGGGAGAACTGTGGTGCGACCCAAAACGGTCCAAAAGATGGCCGAAGCTTCCAACGAGTGGCGAACGCTCGTCCGGTGTCAGAAACCACTGGAAATGCACTTGCAGCGAAGGAAACGGGCTGAGCTCGAGGACTTCCGGTGCTCGTCCCAAGAAAACGCGAGCGGGAATGCCCCGGACTCAGTTTTCTCGTCCTGGGGTAAAAAGCGGTCCCCCGACGGTTTCTTCCCTTTGCTCCGTATTGGTCATAAGTCTTTCGATCTTCGGGTCTCGTGCTCCGAGGACTTCAACCCACACTCCTGGCATGCTCCCTGACACGTTTTCCGGAGGTATAGGTCGGGAAGCGAGCTCGTTGGAGGGAGAACTGTGGTGCGACCCAAAACGGTCCAAAAGATGGCCGAAGCTTCCAACGAGTGGCGAACGCTCGTCCGGTGTCAGAAACCACTGGAAATGCACTTGCAGCGAAGGAAACGGGCTGAGCTCGAGGACTTCCGGTGCTCGTCCCAAGAAAACGCGAGCGGGAATGCCCCGGACTCAGTTTTCTCGTCCTGGGGTAAAAAGCGGTCCCCCGACGGTTTCTTCCCTTTGCTCCGTATTGGTCATAAGTCTTTCGATCTTCGGGTCTCGTGCTCCGAGGACTTCAACCCACACTCCTGGCATGCTCCCTGACACGTTTTCCGGAGGTATAGGTCGGGAAGCGAGCTCGTTGGAGGGAGAACTGTGGTGCGACCCAAAACGGTCCAAAAGATGGCCGAAGCTTCCAACGAGTGGCGAACGCTCGTCCGGTGTCAGAAACCACTGGAAATGCACTTGCAGCGAAGGAAACGGGCTGAGCTCGAGGACTTTCGGTGCTCGTCCCAAGAAAACGCGAGCGGGAATGCCCCGGACTCAGTTTTCTCGTCCTGGGGTAAAAAGCGGTCCCCCGACGGTTTCTTCCCTTTGCTCCGTATTGGTCATAAGTCTTTCGATCTTCGGGTCTCGTGCTCCGAGGACTTCAACCCACACTCCTGGCATGCTCCCTGACACGTTTTCCGGAGGTATAGGTCGGGAAGCGAGCTCGTTGGAGGGAGAACTGTGGTGCGACCCAAAACGGTCCAAAAGATGGCCGGAGCTTCCAACGAGTGGCGAACGCTCGTCCGGTGTCAGAAACCACTGGAAATGCACTTGCAGCGAAGGAAACGGGCTGAGCTCGAGGACTTCCGGTGCTCGTCCCAAGAAAACGCGAGCGGGAATGCCCCGGACTCAGTTTTCTCGTCCTGGGGTAAAAAGCGGTCCCCCGACGGTTTCTTCCCTTTGCTCCGTATTGGTCATAAGTCTTTCGATCTTCGGGTCTCGTGCTCCGAGGACTTCAACCCACACTCCTGGCATGCTCCCTGACACGTTTTCCGGAGGTATAGGTCGGGAAGCGAGCTCGTTGGAGGGAGAACTGTGGTGCGACCCAAAACGGTCCAAAAGATGGCCGGAGCTTCCAACGAGTGGCGAACGCTCGTCCGGTGTCAGAAACCACTGGAAATGCACTTGCAGCGAAGGAAACGGGCTGAGCTCGAGGACTTCCGGTGCTCGTCCCAAGAAAACGCGAGCGGGAATGCCCCGGACTCAGTTTTCTCGTCCTGGGGTAAAAAGCGGTCCCCCGACGGTTTCTTCCCTTTGCTCCGTATTGGTCATAAGTCTTTCGATCTTCGGGTCTCGTGCTCCGAGGACTTCAACCCACACTCCTGGCATGCTCCCTGACACGTTTTCCGGAGGTATAGGTCGGGAAGCGAGCTCGTTGGAGGGAGAACTGTGGTGCGACCCAAAACGGTCCAAAAGATGGCCGGAGCTTCCAACGAGTGGCGAACGCTCGTCCGGTGTCAGAAACCACTGGAAATGCACTTGCAGCGAAGGAAACGGGCTGAGCTCGAGTTCTTCCGGTGCTCGTCCCAAGAAAACGCGAGCGGGAATGCCCCGGACTCAGTTTTCTCGTCCTGGGGTAAAAAGCGGTCCCCCGACGGTTTCTTCCCTTTGCTCCGTATTGGTCATAAGTCTTTCGATCTTCGGGTCTCGTGCTCCGAGGACTTCAACCCACACTCCTGGCATGCTCCCTGACACGTTTTCCGGAGGTATAGGTCGGGAAGCGAGCTCGTTGGAGGGAGAACTGTGGTGCGACCCAAAACGGTCCAAAAGATGGCCGAAGCTTCCAACGAGTGGCGAACGCTCGTCCGGTGTCAGAAACCACTGGAAATGCACTTGCAGCGAAGGAAACGGGCTGAGCTCGAGGACTTCCGGTGCTCGTCCCAAGAAAACGCGAGCGGGAATGCCCCGGACTCAGTTTTCTCGTCCTGGGGTAAAAAGCGGTCCCCCGACGGTTTCTTCCCTTTGCTCCGTATTGGTCATAAGTCTTTCGATCTTCGGGTCTCGTGCTCCGAGGACTTCAACCCACACTCCTGGCATGCTCCCTGACACGTTTTCCGGAGGTATAGGTCGGGAAGCGAGCTCGTTGGAGGGAGAACTGTGGTGCGACCCAAAACGGTCCAAAAGATGGCCGAAGCTTCCAACGAGTGGCGAACGCTCGTCCGGTGTCAGAAACCACTGGAAATGCACTTGCAGCGAAGGAAACGGGCTGAGCTCGAGGACTTCCGGTGCTCGTCCCAAGAAAACGCGAGCGGGAATGCCCCGGACTCAGTTTTCTCGTCCTGGGGTAAAAAGCGGTCCCCGGACGGTTTCTTCCCTTTGCTCCGTATTGGTCATAAGTCTTTCGATCTTCGGGTCTCGTGCTCCGAGGACTTCAACCCACACTCCTGGCATGCTCCCTGACACGTTTTCCGGAGGTATAGGTCGGGAAGCGAGCTCGTTGGAGGGAGAACTGTGGTGCGACCCAAAACGGTCCAAAAGATGGCCGGAGCTTCCAACGAGTGGCGAACGCTCGTCCGGTGTCAGAAACCACTGGAAATGCACTTGCAGCGAAGGAAACGGGCTGAGCTCGAGGACTTCCGGTGCTCGTCCCAAGAAAACGCGAGCGGGAATGCCCCGGACTCAGTTTTCTCGTCCTGGGGTAAAAAGCGGTCCCCCGACGATTTCTTCCCTTTGCTCCGTATTGGTCATAAGTCTTTCGATCTTCGGGTCTCGTGCTCCGAGGACTTCAACCCACACTCCTGGCATGCTCCCTGACACGTTTTCCGGAGGTATAGGTCGGGAAGCGAGCTCGTTGGAGGGAGAACTGTGGTGCGACCCAAAACGGTCCAAAAGATGGCCGAAGCTTCCAACGAGTGGCGAACGCTCGTCCGGTGTCAGAAACCACTGGAAATGCACTTGCAGCGAAGGAAACGGGCTGAGCTCGAGGACTTCCGGTGCTCGTCCCAAGAAAACGCGAGCGGGAATGCCCCGGACTCAGTTTTCTCGTCCTGGGGTAAAAAGCGGTCCCCCGACGGTTTCTTCCCTTTGCTCCGTATTGGTCATAAGTCTTTCGATCTTCGGGTCTCGTGCTCCGAGGACTTCAACCCACACTCCTGGCATGCTCCCTGACACGTTTTCCGGAGGTATAGGTCGGGAAGCGAGCTCGTTGGAGGGAGAACTGTGGTGCGACCCAAAACGGTCCAAAAGATGGCCGAAGCTTCCAACGAGTGGCGAACGCTCGTCCGGTGTCAGAAACCACTGGAAATGCACTTGCAGCGAAGGAAACGGGCTGAGCTCGAGGACTTCCGGTGCTCGTCCCAAGAAAACGCGAGCGGGAATGCCCCGGACTCAGTTTTCTCGTCCTGGGGTAAAAAGCGGTCCCCCGACGGTTTCTTCCCTTTGCTCCGTATTGGTCATAAGTCTTTCGATCTTCGGGTCTCGTGCTCCGAGGACTTCAACCCACACTCCTGGCATGCTCCCTGACACGTTTTCCGGAGGTATAGGTCGGGAAGCGAGCTCGTTGGAGGGAGAACTGTGGTGCGACCCAAAACGGTCCAAAAGATGGCCGAAGCTTCCAACGAGTGGCGAACGCTCGTCCGGTGTCAGAAACCACTGGAAATGCACTTGCAGCGAAGGAAACGGGCTGAGCTCGAGGACTTCCGGTGCTCGTCCCAAGAAAACGCGAGCGGGAATGCCCCGGACTCAGTTTTCTCGTCCTGGGGTAAAAAGCGGTCCCCCGACGGTTTCTTCCCTTTGCTCCGTATTGGTCATAAGTCTTTCGATCTTCGGGTCTCGTGCTCCGAGGACTTCAACCCACACTCCTGGCATGCTCCCTGACACGTTTTCCGGAGGTATAGGTCGGGAAGCGAGCTCGTTGGAGGGAGAACTGTGGTGCGACCCAAAACGGTCCAAAAGATGGCCGAAGCTTCCAACGAGTGGCGAACGCTCGTCCGGTGTCAGAAACCACTGGAAATGCACTTGCAGCGAAGGAAACGGGCTGAGCTCGAGGACTTCCGGTGCTCGTCCCAAGAAAACGCGAGCGGGAATGCCCCGGACTCAGTTTTCTCGTCCTGGGGTAAAAAGCGGTCCCCCGACGGTTTCTTCCCTTTGCTCCGTATTGGTCATAAGTCTTTCGATCTTCGGGTCTCGTGCTCCGAGGACTTCAACCCACACTCCTGGCATGCTCCCTGACACGTTTTCCGGAGGTATAGGTCGGGAAGCGAGCTCGTTGGAGGGAGAACTGTGGTGCGACCCAAAACGGTCCAAAAGATGGCCGAAGCTTCCAACGAGTGGCGAACGCTCGTCCGGTGTCAGAAACCACTGGAAATGCACTTGCAGCGAAGGAAACGGGCTGAGCTCGAGGACTTCCGGTGCTCGTCCCAAGAAAACGCGAGCGGGAATGCCCCGGACTCAGTTTTCTCGTCCTGGGGTAAAAAGCGGTCCCCCGACGGTTTCTTCCCTTTGCTCCGTATTGGTCATAAGTCTTTCGATCTTCGGGTCTCGTGCTCCGAGGACTTCAACCCACACTCCTGGCATGCTCCCTGACACGTTTTCCGGAGGTATAGGTCGGGAAGCGAGCTCGTTGGAGGGAGAACTGTGGTGCGACCCAAAACGGTCCAAAAGATGGCCGGAGCTTCCAACGAGTGGCGAACGCTCGTCCGGTGTCAGAAACCACTGGAAATGCACTTGCAGCGAAGGAAACGGGCTGAGCTCGAGGACTTCCGGTGCTCGTCCCAAGAAAACGCGAGCGGGAATGCCCCGGACTCAGTTTTCTCGTCCTGGGGTAAAAAGCGGTCCCCCGACGGTTTCTTCCCTTTGCTCCGTATTGGTCATAAGTCTTTCGATCTTCGGGTCTCGTGCTCCGAGGACTTCAACCCACACTCCTGGCATGCTCCCTGACACGTTTTCCGGAGGTATAGGTCGGGAAGCGAGCTCGTTGGAGGGAGAACTGTGGTGCGACCCAAAACGGTCCAAAAGATGGCCGAAGCTTCCAACGAGTGGCGAACGCTCGTCCGGTGTCAGAAACCACTGGAAATTCACTTGCAGCGAAGGAAACGGGCGGAGCTCGAGGACTTCCGGTGCTCGTCCCAAGAAAACGCGAGCGGGAATGCCCCGGACTCAGTTTTCTCGTCCTGGGGTAAAAAGCGGTCCCCCGACGGTTTCTTCCCTTTGCTCCGTATTGGTCATAAGTCTTTCGATCTTCGGGTCTCGTGCTCCGAGGACTTCAACCCACACTCCTGGCATGCTCCCTGACACGTTTTCCGGAGGTATAGGTTGGGAAGCGAGCTCGTTGGAGGGAGAACTGTGGTGCGACCCAAAACGGTCCAAAAGATGGCCGGAGCTTCCAACGAGTGGCGAACGCTCGTCCGGTGTCAGAAACCACTGGAAATGCACTTGCAGCGAAGGAAACGGGCTGAGCTCGAGGACTTCCGGTGCTCGTCCCAAGAAAACGCGAGCGGGAATGCCCCGGACTCAGTTTTCTCGTCCTGGGGTAAAAAGCGGTCCCCCGACGGTTTCTTCCCTTTGCTCCGTATTGGTCATAAGTCTTTCGATCTTCGGGTCTCGTGCTCCGAGGACTTCAACCCACACTCCTGGCATGCTCCCTGACACGTTTTCCGGAGGTATAGGTCGGGAAGCGAGCTCGTTGGAGGGAGAACTGTGGTGCGACCCAAAACGGTCCAAAAGATGGCCGAAGCTTCCAACGAGTGGCGAACGCTCGTCCGGTGTCAGAAACCACTGGAAATGCACTTGCAGCGAAGGAAACGGGCTGAGCTCGAGGACTTCCGGTGCTCGTCCCAAGAAAACGCGAGCGGGAATGCCCCGGACTCAGTTTTCTCGTCCTGGGGTAAAAAGCGGTCCCCCGACGGTTTCTTCCCTTTGCTCCGTATTGGTCATAAGTCTTTCGATCTTCGGGTCTCGTGCTCCGAGGACTTCAACCCACACTCCTGGCATGCTCCCTGACACGTTTTCCGGAGGTATAGGTCGGGAAGCGAGCTCGTTGGAGGGAGAACTGTGGTGCGACCCAAAACGGTCCAAAAGATGGCCGAAGCTTCCAACGAGTGGCGAACGCTCGTCCGGTGTCAGAAACCACTGGAAATGCACTTGCAGCGAAGGAAACGGGCCGAGCTCGAGGACTTCCGGTGCTCGTCCCAAGAAAACGCGAGCGGGAATGCCCCGGACTCAGTTTTCTCGTCCTGGGGTAAAAAGCGGTCCCCCGACGGTTTCTTCCCTTTGCTCCGTATTGGTCATAAGTCTTTCGATCTTCGGGTCTCGTGCTCCGAGGACTTCAACCCACACTCCTGGCATGCTCCCTGACACGTTTTCCGGAGGTATAGGTCGGGAAGCGAGCTCGTTGGAGGGAGAACTGTGGTGCGACCCAAAACGGTCCAAAAGATGGCCGAAGCTTCCAACGAGTGGCGAACGCTCGTCCGGTGTCAGAAACCACTGGAAATGCACTTGCAGCGAAGGAAACGGGCTGAGCTCGAGGACTTCCGGTGCTCGTCCCAAGAAAACTCGAGCGGGAATGCCCCGGACTCAGTTTTCTCGTCCTGGGGTAAAAAGCGTCCCCCGACGGCTTCTTCCCTCTGCTCCGTATTGGTCATAAGTCTTTCGATCTTCGGGTCTCTTTGCTCCGAGGACTTCAACCCACACTCCTGGCATGCTCCCTGACACGTTTTCCGGAGGTATAGGTCGGGAAGCGAGCTCGTTGGAGGGAGAACTGTGGTGCGACCCAAAACGGTCCAAAAGATGGCCGAAGCTTCCAACGAGTGGCGAACGCTCGTCCGGTGTCAGAAACCACTGGAAATGCACTTGCAGCGAAGGAAACGGGCCGAGCTCGAGGACTTCCGGTGCTCGTCCCAAGAAAACGCGAGCGGGAATGCCCCGGACTCAGTTTTCTCGTCCTGGGGTAAAAAGCGGTCCCCCGACGGCTTCTTCCCTCTGCTCCGTATTGGTCATAAGTCTTTCGATCTTCGGGTCTCGTGCTCCGAGGACTTCAACCCACACTCCTGGCATGCTCCCTGACACGTTTTCCGGAGGTATAGGTCGGGAAGCGAGCTCGTTGGAGGGAGAACTGTGGTGCGACCCAAAACGGTCCAAAAGATGGCCGAAGCTTCCAACGAGTGGCGAACGCTCGTCCGGTGTCAGAAACCACTGGAAATGCACTTGCAGCGAAGGAAACGGGCCGAGCTCGAGGACTTCCGGTGCTCGTCCCAAGAAAACACGAGCGGGAATGCCCCGGACTCAGTTTTCTCGTCCTGGGGTAAAAAGCGGTCCCCCGACGGTTTCTTCCCTTTGCTCCGTATTGGTCATAAGTCTTTCGATCTTCGGGTCTCGTGCTCCGAGGACTTCAACCCACACTCCTGGCATGCTCCCTGACACGTTTTCCGGAGGTATAGGTCGGGAAGCGAGCTCGTTGGAGGGAGAACTGTGGTGCGACCCAAAACGGTCCAAAAGATGGCCGAAGCTTCCAACGAGTGGCGAACGCTCGTCCGGTGTCAGAAACCACTGGAAATGCACTTGCAGCGAAGGAAACGGGCCGAGCTCGAGGACTTCCGGTGCTCGTCCCAAGAAAACGCGAGCGGGAATGCCCCGGACTCAGTTTTCTCGTCCTGGGGTAAAAAGCGGTCCCCCGACGGTTTCTTCCCTTTGCTCCGTATTGGTCATAAGTCTTTCGATCTTCGGGTCTCGTGCTCCGAGGACTTCAACCCACACTCCTGGCATGCTCCCTGACACGTTTTCCGGAGGTATAGGTCGGGAAGCGAGCTCGTTGGAGGGAGAACTGTGGTGCGACCCAAAACGGTCCAAAAGATGGCCGAAGCTTCCAACGAGTGGCGAACGCTCGTCCGGTGTCAGAAAACACTGGAAATGCACTTGCAGCGAAGGAAACGGGCCGAGCTCGAGGACGTCCGGTGCTCGTCCCAAGAAAACGCGAGCGGGAATGCCCCGGACTGAGTTTTCTCGTCCTGGGGTAAAAAGCGGTCCCCTGACGGTTTCTTCCCTTTGCTCCGTATTGGTCATAAGTCTTTCGATCTTCGGGTCTCGTGCTCCGAGGACTTCAACCCACACTCCTGGCATGCTCCCTGACACGTTTTCCGGAGGTATAGGTCGGGAAGCGAGCTCGTTGGAGGGAGAACTGTGGTGCGACCCAAAACGGTCCAAAAGATGGCCGAAGCTTCCAACGAGTGGCGAACGCTCGTCCGATGTCAGAAACCACTGGAAATGCAATTGCAGCGAAGGAAACGGGCCGAGCTCGAGGACTTCCGGTGCTCGTCCCAAGAAAACGCGAGCGGGAATGCCCCGGACTCAGTTTTCTCGTTCTGGGGTAAAAAGCGGTCCCCCGACGGTTTCTTCCCTTTGCTCCGTATTGGTCATAAGTCTTTCGATCTTCGGGTCTCGTGCTCCGAGGACTTCAACCCACACTCCTGGCATGCTCCCTGGCACGTTTTCCGGAGGTATAGGTCGGGAAGCGAGCTCGTTGGAGGGAGAACTGTGGTGCGACCCAAAACGGTCCAAAAGATGGCCGAAGCTTCCAACGAGTGGCGAACGCTCGTCCGGTGTCAGAAACCACTGGAAATGCACTTGCAGCGAAGGAAACGGGCTAAGCTCGAGGACTTCCGGTGCTCGTCCCAAGAAAACGTGAGCGGGAATGCCCCGGACTCAATTTTCTCGTCCTGGGGTAAAAAGCGGTCCCCCGACGGTTTCTTCCCTTTGCTCCGTATTGGTCATAAGTCTTTCGATCTTCGGGTCTCGTGCTCCGAGGACTTCAACCCACACTCCTGGCATGCTCCCTGACACGTTTTCCGAAGGTATAGGTCGGGAAGCGAGCTCGTTGGAGGGAGAACTGTGGTGCGACCCAAAACGGTCCAAAAGATGGCCGAAGCTTCCAACGAGTGGCGAACGCTCGTCCGGTGTCAGAAACCACTGGAAATGCACTTGCAGCGAAGGAAACGGGCCGAGCTCGAGGACTTTCGGTGCTCGTCCCAAGAAAACGCGAGCGGGAATGCCCCGGACTCAGTTTTCTCGTCCTGGGGTAAAAAGCGGTCCCCCGACGGTTTCTTCCCTTTGCTCCGTATTGGTCATAAGTCTTTCGATCTTCGGGTCTCGTGCTCCGAGGACTTCAACCCACACTCCTGGCATGCTCCCTGACACGTTTTCCGGAGGTATAGGTCGGGAAGCGAGCTCGTTGGAGGGAGAACTGTGGTGCGACCCAAAACGGTCCAAAAGATGGCCGAAGCTTCCAACGAGTGGCGAACGCTCGTCCGGTGTCAGAAACCACTGGAAATGCACTTGCAGCGAAGGAAACGGGCCGAGCTCGAGGACTTCCGGTGCTCGTCCCAAGAAAACGCGAGCGGGAATGCCCGGACTCAGTTTTCTCGTCCTGGGTAAAAAGCGGTCCCCCGACGGTTTCTTCCCTTTGCTCCGTATTGGTCATAAGTCTTTCGATCTTCGGGTCTCGTGCTCCGAGGACTTCAACCCACACTCCTGGCATGCTCCCTGACACGTTTTCCGGAGGTATAGGTCGGGAAGCGAGCTCGTTGGAGGGAGAACTGTGGTGCGACCCAAAACGGTCCAAAAGATGGCCGAAGCTTCCAACGAGTGGCGAACGCTCGTCCGGTGTCAGAAACCACTGGAAATGCACTTGCAGCGAAGGAAACGGGCCGAGCTCGAGGACTTCCGGTGCTCGTCCCAAGAAAACGCGAGCGGGAATGCCCCGGACTCAGTTTTCTCGTCCTGGGGTAAAAAGCGGTCCCCCGACGGTTTCTTCCCTTTGCTCCGTATTGGTCATAAGTCTTTCGATCTTCGGGTCTCGTGCTCCGAGGACTTCAACCCACACTTCTGGCATGCTCCCTGACACGTTTTCCGGAGGTATAGGTCGGGAAGCGAGCTCGTTGGAGGGAGAACTGTGGTGCGACCCAAAACGGTCCAAAAGATGGCCGAAGCTTCCAACGAGTGGCGAACGCTCGTCCGGTGTCAGAAACCACTGGAAATGCACTTGCAGCGAAGGAAACGGGCCAAGCTCGAGGACTTCCGGTGCTCGTCCCAAGAAAACGTGAGCGGGAATGCCCCGGACTCAATTTTCTCGTCCTGGGGTAAAAAGCGGTCCCCCGACGGTTTCTTCCCTTTGCTCCGTATTGGTCATAAGTCTTTCGATCTTCGGGTCTCGTGCTCCGAGGACTTCAACCCACACTCCTGGCATGCTCCCTGACACGTTTTCCGGAGGTATAGGTCGGGAAGCGAGCTCGTTGGAGGGAGAATTGTGGTGCGACCCAAAACGGTCCAAAAGATGGCCGAAGCTTCCAACGAGTGGCGAACGCTCGTCCGGTGTCAGAAACCACTGGAAATGCACTTGCAGCGAAGGAAACGGGCCGAGCTCGAGGACTTCCGGTGCTCGTCCCAAGAAAACGCGAGCGGGAATGCCCCGGACTCAGTTTTCTCGTCCTGGGGTAAAAAGCGGTCCCCCTGACGGTTTCTTCCCTTTGCTCCGTATTGGTCATAAGTCTTTCGATCTTCGGGTCTCGTGCTCCGAGGACTTCAACCCACACTCCTGGCATGCTCCCTGACACGTTTTCCGGAGGTATAGGTCGGGAAGCGAGCTCGTTGGAGGGAGAACTGTGGTGCGACCCAAAACGGTCCAAAAGAATGCCGAAGCTTCCAACGAGTGGCGAACGCTCGTCCGGTGTCAGAAACCACTGGAAATGCACTTGCAGCGAAGGAAACGGGCCGAGCTCGAGGACTTCCGGTGCTCGTCCCAAGAAAACGCGAGCGGGAATGCCCCGGACTCAGTTTTCTCGTCCTGGGATAAAAAGCGGTCCCCCGACGGTTTCCTCCCTTTGCTCCGTATTGGTCATAAGTCTTTCGATCTGCGGGTCTCGTGCTCCGAGGACTTCAACCCACACTCCTGGCATGCTCCCTGACACGTTTTCCAGAGGTATAGGTCGGGAAGCGAGCTCGTTGGAGGGAGAACTGTGGTGCGACCCAAAACGGTCCAAAAGATGGCCGAAGCTTCCAACGAGTGGCGAACGCTCGTCCGGTGTCAGAAACCACTGGAAATGCACTTGCAGCGAAGGAAACGGGCCGAGCTCGAGGACTTCCGGTGCTCGTCCCAAGAAAACGCGAGCGGGAATGCCCCGGACTCAGTTTTCTCGTCCTGGGGTAAAAAGCGGTCCCCCCGACGGTTTCTTCCCTTTGCTCCGTATTGGTCATAAGTCTTTCGATCTTCGGGTCTCGTGCTCCGAGGACTTCAACCCACACTCCTGGCATGCTCCCTGACACGTTTTCCGGAGGTATAGGTCGGGAAGCGAGCTCGTTGGAGGGAGAACTGTGGTGCGACCCAAAACGGTCCAAAAGATGGCCGAAGCTTCCAACGAGTGGCGAACGCTCGTCCGGTGTAAGAAACCACTGGAAATGCACTTGCAGCGAAGGAAACGGGCCGAGCTCGAGGACTTCCGGTGCTTGTCCCAAGAAAACGCGGGCGGGAATGCCCCGGACTCAGTTTTCTCGTCCTGGGGTAAAAAGCGGTCCCCCGACGGTTTCTTCCCTTTGCTCCGTATTGGTCATAAATCTTTCGATCTTCGGGTCTCGTGCTCCGAGGACTTCAACCCACACTCCTGGCATGCTCCCTGACACGTTTTCCGGAGGTATAGGTCGGGAAGCGAGCTCGTTGGAGGGAGAACTGTGGTGCGACCCAAAACGGTCCAAAAGATGGCCGAAGCTTCCAACGAGTGGCGAACGCTCGTCCGGTGTCAGAAACCACTGGAAATGCACTTGCAGCGAAGGAAACGTACCGAGATCGAGCGCTTCCGGTGCTCGTCCCAAGAAAACGCGAGCGGGAATGCCCCGGACTCAGTTTTCTCGTCCTGGGGTAAAAAGCGGTCCCCCGACGGTTTCTTCCCTTTGCTCCGTATTGGTCATAAGTCTTTCGATCTTCGGGTCTCGTGCTCCGAGGACTTCAACCCACACTCCTGGCATGCTCCCTGACACGTTTTCCGGAGGTATAGGTCGGGAAGCGAGCTCGTTGGAGGGAGAACTGTGGTGCGACCCAAAACGGTCCAAAAGATGGCCGAAGCTTCCAACGAGTGGCGAACGCTCGTCCGGTGTCAGAAACCACTGGAAATGCACTTGCAGCGAAGGAAACGGGCTGAGCTCGAGGACTTCCGGTGCTCGTCCCAAGAAAACGCGAGCGGGAATGCCCCGGACTCAGTTTTCTCGTCCTGGGGTAAAAAGCGGTCCCCCGACGGTTTCTTCCCTTTGCTCCGTATTGGTCATAAGTCTTTCGATCTTCGGGTCTCGTGCTCCGAGGACTTCAACCCACACTCCTGGCATGCTCCCTGACACGTTTTCCGGAGGTATAGGTCGGGAAGCGAGCTCGTTGGAGGGAGAACTGTGGTGCGACCCAAAACGGTCCAAAAGATGGCCGAAGCTTCCAACGAGTGGCGAACGCTCGTCCGGTGTCAGAAACCACTGGAAATGCACTTGCAGCGAAGGAAACGGGCTGAGCTCGAGGACTTCCGGTGCTCGTCCCAAGAAAATGCGAGCGGGAATGCCCCGGACTCAGTTTTCTCGTCCTGGGGTAAAAAGCGGTCCCCCGACGGTTTCTTCCCTTTGCTCCGTATTGGTCATAAGTCTTTCGATCTTCGGGTCTCGTGCTCCGAGGACTTCAACCCACACTCCTGGCATGCTCCCTGACACGTTTTCCGGAGGTATAGGTCGGGAAGCGAGCTCGTTGGTGGGAGAACTGTGGTGCGACCCAAAACGGTCCAAAAGATGGCCGAAGCTTCCAACGAGTGGCGAACGCTCGTCCGGTTTCAGAAACCACTGGAAATGCACTTGCAGCGAAGGAAACGGGCTGAGCTCGAGGACTTCCGGTGCTCGTCCCAAGAAAACGCGAGCGGGAATGCCCCGGACTCAGTTTTCTCGTCCTGGGGTAAAAAGCGGTCCCCCGACGGTTTCTTCCCTTTGCTCCGTATTGGTCATAAGTCTTTCGATCTTCGGGTCTCGTGCTCCGAGGACTTCAACCCACACTCCTGGCATGCTCCCTGACACGTTTTCCGGAGGTATAGGTCGGGAAGCGAGCTCGTTGGAGGGAGAACTGTGGTGCGACCCAAAACGGTCCAAAAGATGGCCGAAGCTTCCAACGAGTGGCGAACGCTCGTCCGGTGTCAGAAACCACTGGAAATGCACTTGCAGCGAAGGAAAGGGGCTGAGCTCGAGGACTTCCGGTGCTCGTCCCAAGAAAACGTGAGCGGGAATGCCCCGGACTCAATTTTCTCGTCCTGGGGTAAAAAGCGGTCCCCCGACGGTTTCTTCCCTTTGCTCCGTATTGGTCATAAGTCTTTCGATCTTCGGGTCTCGTGCTCCGAGGACTTCAACCCACACTCCTGGCATGCTCCCTGACACGTTTTCCGGAGGTATAGGTCGGGAAGCGAGCTCGTTGGAGGGAGAACTGTGGTGCGACCCAAAACGGTCCAAAAGATGGCCGAAGCTTCCAACGAGTGGCGAGCGCTCGTCCGGTGTCAGAAACCACTGGAAATGCACTTGCAGCGAAGGAAACCGGCTGAGCTCGAGGACTTCCGGTGCTCGTCCCAAGAAAACGCGAGCGGGAATGCCCCGGACTCAGTTTTCTCGTCCTGGGGTAAAAAGCGGTCCCCCGACGGTTTCTTCCCTTTGCTCCGTATTGGTCATAAGTCTTTCGATCTTCGGGTCTCGTGCTCCGAGGACTTCAACCCACACTCCTGGCATGCTCCCTGACACGTTTTCCGGAGGTATAGGTCGGGAAGCGAGCTCGTTGGAGGGAGAATTGTGGTGCGACCCAAAACGGTCCAAAAGATGGCCGAAGCTTCCAACGAGTGGCGAACGCTCGTCCGGTGTCAGAAACCACTGGAAATGCACTTGCAGCGAAGGAAACGGGCTGAGCTCGAGGACTTCCGGTGCTCGTCCCAAGAAAACGCGAGCGGGAATGCCCCGGACTCAGTTTTCTCGTTCTGGGGTAAAAAGCGGTCCCCCGACGGTTTCTTCCCTTTGCTCCGTATTGGTCATAAGTCTTTCGATCTTCGGGTCTCGTGCTCCGAGGACTTCAACCCACACTCCTGGCATGCTCCCTGACACGTTTTCCGGAGGTATAGGTCGGGAAGCGAGCTCGTTGGAGGGAGAACTGTGGTGCGACCCAAAACGGTCCAAAAGATGGCCAAAGCTTCCAACGAGTGGCGAACGCTCGTCCGGTGTCAGAAACCACTGGAAATGCACTTGCAGCGAAGGAAACGGGCTGAGCTCGAGGACTTCCGGTGCTCGTCCCAAGAAAACGCGAGCGGGAATGCCCCGGACTCAGTTTTCTCGTCCTGGGGTAAAAAGCGGTCCCCCGACGGTTTCTTCCCTTTGCTCCGTATTGGTCATAAGTCTTTCGATCTTCGGGTCTCGTGCTCCGAGGACTTCAACCCACACTCCTGGCATGCTCCCTGACACGTTTTCCGGAGGTATAGGTCGGGAAGGGAGCTCGTTGGAGGGAGAACTGTGGTGCGACCCAAAACGGTCCAAAAGATGGCCGAAGCTTCCAACGAGTGGCGAGCGCTCGTCCGGTGTCAGAAACCACTGGAAATGCACTTGCAGCGAAGGAAACCGGCTGAGCTCGAGGACTTCCGGTGCTCGTCCCAAGAAAACGCGAGCGGGAATGCCCCGGACTCAGTTTTCTCGTCCTGGGGTAAAAAGCGGTCCCCCGACGGTTTCTTCCCTTTGCTCCGTATTGGTCATAAGTCTTTCGATCTTCGGGTCTCGTGCTCCGAGGACTTCAACCCACACTCCTGGCATGCTCCCTGACACGTTTTCCGGAGGTATAGGTCGGGAAGCGAGCTCGTTGGAGGGAGAATTGTGGTGCGACCCAAAACGGTCCAAAAGATGGCCGAAGCTTCCAACGAGTGGCGAACGCTCGTCCGGTGTCAGAAACCACTGGAAATGCACTTGCAGCGAAGGAAACGGGCTGAGCTCGAGGACTTCCGGTGCTCGTCCCAAGAAAACGCGAGCGGGAATGCCCCGGACTCAGTTTTCTCGTCCTGGGGTAAAAAGCGGTCCCCCGAAGGTTTCTTCCCTTTGCTCCGTATTGGTCATAAGTCTTTCGATCTTCGGGTCTCGTGCTCCGAGGACTTCAACCCACACTCCTGGCATGCTCCCTGACACGTTTTCCGGAGGTATAGGTCGGGAAGCGAGCTCGTTGGAGGGAGAACTGTGGTGCGACCCAAAACGGTCCAAAAGATGGCCGAAGCTTCCAACGAGTGGCGAACGCTTGTCCGGTGTCAGAAACCACTGGAAATGCACTTGCAGCGAAGGAAACGGGCTGAGCTCGAGGACTTCCGGTGCTCGTCCCAAGAAAACGCGAGCGGGAATGCCTCGGACTCAGTTTTCTCGTCCTGGGGTAAAAAGCGGTCCCCCGACGGTTTCTTCCCTTTGCTCCGTATTGGTCATAAGTCTTTCGATCTTCGGGTCTCGTGCTCCGAGGACTTCAACCCACACTCCTGGCATGCTCCCTGACACGTTTTCCGGAGGTATAGGTCGGGAAGCGAGCTCGTTGGAGGGAGAACTGTGGTGCGACCCAAAACGGTCCAAAAGATGGCCGAAGCTTCCAACGAGTGGCGAACGCTCGTCCGGTGTCAGAAACCACTGGAAATGCACTTGCAGCGAAGGAAACGGGCTGAGCTCGAGGACTTCCGGTGCTCGTCCCAAGAAAACGCGAGCGGGAATGCCCCGGACTCAGTTTTCTCGTCCTGGGGTAAAAAGCGGTCCCCCGACGGTTTCTTCCCTTTGCTCCGTATTGGTCATAAGTCTTTCGATCTTCGGGTCTCGTGCTCCGAGGACTTCAACCCACACTCCTGGCATGCTCCCTGACACATTTTCCGGAGGTATAGGTCGGGAAGCGAGCTCGTTGGAGGGAGAACTGTGGTGCGACCCAAAACGGTCCAAAAGATGGCCGAAGCTTCCAACGAGTGGCGAACGCTCGTCCGGTGTCAGAAACCACTGGAAATGCACTTGCAGCGAAGGAAACGGGCTGAGCTCGAGGACTTCCGGTGCTCGTCCCAAGAAAACGCGAGCGGGAATGCCCCGGACTCAGTTTTCTCGTCCTGGGGTAAAAAGCGGTCCCCCGACGGTTTCTTCCCTTTGCTCCGTATTGGTCATAAGTCTTTCGATCATCGGGTCTCGTGCTCCGAGGACTTCAACCCACACTCCTGGCATGCTCCCTGACACGTTTTCCGGAGGTATAGGTCGGGAAGCGAGCTCGTTGGAGGGAGAACTGTGGTGCGACCCAAAACGGTCCAAAAGATGGCCGAAGCTTCCAACGTGTGGCGAACGCTCGTCCGGTGTCAGAAACCACTGGAAATGCACTTGCAGCGAAGGAAACGGGCTGAGCTCGAGGACTTCCGGTGCTCGTCCCAAGAAAACGCGAGCGGGAATGCCCCGGACTCAGTTTTCTCGTCCTGGGGTAAAAAGCGGTCCCCCGACGGTTTCTTCCCTTTGCTCCGTATTGGTCATAAGTCTTTCGATCTTCGGGTCTCGTGCTCCGAGGACTTCAACCCACACTCCTGGCATGCTCCCTGACACGTTTTCCGGAGGTATAGGTCGGGAAGCGAGCTCGTTGGAGGGAGAACTGTGGTGCGACCCAAAACGGTCCAAAAGATGGCCGAAGCTTCCAACGAGTGGCGAACGCTCGTCCGGTGTCAGAAACCACTGGAAATGCACTTGCAGCGAAGGAAACGGGCTGAGCTCGAGGACTTCCGGTGCTCGTCCCAAGAAAACGCGAGCGGGAATGCCCCGGACTCAGTTTTCTCGTCCTGGGGTAAAAAGCGGTCCCCCGACGGTTTCTTCCCTTTGCTCCGTATTGGTCATAAGTCTTTCGATCTTCGGGTCTCGTGCTCCGAGGACTTCAACCCACACTCCTGGCATGCTCCCTGACACGTTTTCCGGAGGTATAGGTCGGGAAGCGAGCTCGTTGGAGGGAGAACTGTGGTGCGACCCAAAACGGTCCAAAAGATGGCCGAAGCTTCCAACGAGTGGCGAACGCTCGTCCGGTGTCAGAAACCACTGGAAATGCACTTGCAGCGAAGGAAACGGGCGGAGCTCGAGGACTTCCGGTGCTCGTCCCAAGAAAACGCGAGCGGGAATGCCCCGGACTCAGTTTTCTCGTCATGGGGTAAAAAGCGGTCCCCCGACGGTTTCTTCCCTTTGCTCCGTATTGGTCATAAGTCTTTCGATCTTCGGGTCTCGTGCTCCGAGGACTTCAACCCACACTCCTGGCATGCTCCCTGACACGTTTTCCGGAGGTATAGGTCGGGAAGCGAGCTCGTTGGAGGGAGAACTGTGGTGCGACCCAAAACGGTCCAAAAGATGGCCGAAGCTTCCAACGAGTGGCGAACGCTCGTCCGGTGTCAGAAACCACTGGAAATGCACTTGCAGCGAAGGAAACGGGCTGAGCTCGAGGACTTCCGGTGCTCGTCCCAAGAAAACGCGAGCGGGAATGCCCCGGACTCAGTTTTCTCGTCCTGGGGTAAAAAGCGGTCCCCCGACGGTTTCTTCCCTTTGCTCCGTATTGGTCATAAGTCTTTCGATCATCGGGTCTCGTGCTCCGAGGACTTCAACCCACACTCCTGGCATGCTCCCTGACACGTTTTCCGGAGGTATAGGTCGGGAAGCGAGCTCGTTGGAGGGAGAACTGTGGTGCGACCCAAAACGGTCCAAAAGATGGCCGAAGCTTCCAACGTGTGGCGAACGCTCGTCCGGTGTCAGAAACCACTGGAAATGCACTTGCAGCGAAGGAAACGGGCTGAGCTCGAGGACTTCCGGTGCTCGTCCCAAGAAAACGCGAGCGGGAATGCCCCGGACTCAGTTTTCTCGTCCTGGGGTAAAAAGCGGTCCCCCGACGGTTTCTTCCCTTTGCTCCGTATTGGTCATAAGTCTTTCGATCTTCGGGTCTCGTGCTCCGAGGACTTCAACCCACACTCCTGGCATGCTCCCTGACACGTTTTCCGGAGGTATAGGTCGGGAAGCGAGCTCGTTGGAGGGAGAACTGTGGTGCGACCCAAAACGGTCCAAAAGATGGCCGAAGCTTCCAACGAGTGGCGAACGCTCGTCCGGTGTCAGAAACCACTGGAAATGCACTTGCAGCGAAGGAAACGGGCTGAGCTCGAGGACTTCCGGTGCTCGTCCCAAGAAAACGCGAGCGGGAATGCCCCGGACTCAGTTTTCTCGTCCTGGGGTAAAAAGCGGTCCCCCGACGGTTTCTTCCCTTTGCTCCGTATTGGTCATAAGTCTTTCGATCTTCGGGTCTCGTGCTCCGAGGACTTCAACCCACACTCCTGGCATGCTCCCTGACACGTTTTCCGGAGGTATAGGTCGGGAAGCGAGCTCGTTGGAGGGAGAACTGTGGTGCGACCCAAAACGGTCCAAAAGATGGCCGAAGCTTCCAACGAGTGGCGAACGCTCGTCCGGTGTCAGAAACCACTGGAAATGCACTTGCAGCGAAGGAAACGGGCGGAGCTCGAGGACTTCCGGTGCTCGTCCCAAGAAAACGCGAGCGGGGAATGCCCCGGACTCAGTTTTCTCGTCCTGGGGTAAAAAGCGGTCCCCCGACGGTTTCTTCCCTTTGCTCCGTATTGGTCATAAGTCTTTCGATCTTCGGGTCTCGTGCTCCAAGGACTTCAACCCACACTCCTGGCATGCTCCCTGACACGTTTTCCGGAGGTATAGGTCGGGAAGCGAGCTCGTTGGAGGGAGAACTGTGGTGCGACCCAAAACGGTCCAAAAGATGGCCGAAGCTTCCAACGAGTGGCGAACGCTCGTCCGGTGTCAGAAACCACTGGAAATGCACTTGCAGCGAAGGAAACGGGCTGAGCTCGAGGACTTCCGGTGCTCGTCCCAAGAAAACGCGAGCGGGAATGCCCCGGACTCAGTTTTCTCGTCCAGGGGTAAAAAGCGGTCCCCCGACGGCTTCTTCCCTCTGCTCCGTATTGGTCATAAGTCTTTCGATCTTCGGGTCTCGTGCTCCGAGGACTTCAACCCACACTCCTGGCATGCTCCCTGACACGTTTTCCGGAGGTATAGGTCGGGAAGCGAACTCGTTGGAGGGAGAACTGTGGTGCGACCCAAAACGGTCCAAAAGATGGCCGAAGCTTCCAACGAGTGGCGAACGCTCGTCCGGTGTCAGAAACCACTGGAAATGCATTTGCAGCGAAGGAAACGGGCCGAGCTCGAGGACTTCCGGTGCTCGTCCCAAGAAAACGCGAGCGGGAATGCCCCGGACTGAGTTTTCTCGTCCTGGGGTAAAAAGCGGTCCCCCGACGGTTTCTTCCCTTTGCTCCGTATTGGTCATAAGTCTTTCGATCTTCGGGTCTCGTGCTCCGAGGACTTCAACCCACACTCCTGGCATGCTCCCTGACACGTTTTCCGGAGGTATAGGTCGGGAAGCGAGCTCGTTGGAGGGAGAACTGTGGTGCGACCCAAAACGGTCCAAAAGATGGCCGAAGCTTCCAACGAGTGGCGAACGCTCGTCCGATGTCAGAAACCACTGGAAATGCACTTGCAGCGAAGGAAACGGGCCGAGCTCGAGGACTTCCGGTGCTCGTCCCAAGAAAACGCGAGCGGGAATGCCCCGGACTCAGTTTTCTCGTCCTGGGGTAAAAAGCGGTCCCCCGACGGTTTCTTCCCTTTGCTCCGTATTGGTCATAAGTCTTTCGATCTTCGGGTCTCGTGCTCCGAGGACTTCAACCCACACTCCTGGCATGCTCCCTGACACGTTTTCCGGAGGTATAGGTCGGGAAGCGAACTCGTTGGAGGGAGAACTGTGGTGCGACCCAAAACGGTCCAAAAGATGGCCGAAGCTTCCAACGAGTGGCGAACGCTCGTCCGGTGTCAGAAACCACTGGAAATGCACTTGCAGCGAAAACGGGCCGAGCTCGAGGACTTCCGGTGCTCGTCCCAAGAAAACGCGAGCGGGAATGCCCCGGACTCAGTTTTCTCGTCCTGGGGTAAAAAGCGCTCCCCCGACGGTTTCTTCCCTTTGCTCCGTATTGGTCATAAGTCTTTCGATCTTCGGGTCTCGTGCTCCGAGGACTTCAACCCACACTCCTGGCATGCTCCCTGACACGTTTTCCGGAGGTATAGGTCGGGAAGCGAGCTCGTTGGAGGGAGAACTGTGGTGCGACCCAAAACGGTCCAAAAGATGGCCGAAGCTTCCAACGAGTGGCGAACGCTCGTCCGGTGTCAGAAACCACTGGAAATGCACTTGCAGCGAAGGAAACGGGCCGAGCTCGAGGACTTCCGGTGCTCGTCCCAAGAAAACGCGAGCGGGAATGCCCCGGACTCAGTTTTCTCGTCCTGGGGTAAAAAGCGGTCCCCCGACGGTTTCTTCCCTTTGCTCCGTATTGGTCATAAGTCTTTCGATCTTCGGGTCTCGTGCTCCGAGGACTTCAACCCACACTCCTGGCATGCTCCCTGACACGTTTTCCAGAGGTATAGGTCGGGAAGCGAGCTCGTTGGAGGGAGAACTGTGGTGCGACCCAAAACGGTCCAAAAGATGGCCGAAGCTTCCAACGAGTGGCGAACGCTCGTCCGGTGTCAGAAACCACTGGAAATGCACTTGCAGCGAAGGAAACGGGCCGAGCTCGAGGACTTCCGGTGCTCGTCCCAAGAAAACGCGAGCGGGAATGCCCCGGACTCAGTTTTCTCGTCCTGGGGTAAAAAGCGGTCCCCCGACGGTTTCTTCCCTTTGCTCCGTATTGGTCATAAGTCTTTCGATCTTCGGGTCTCGTGCTCCGAGGACTTCAACCCACACTCCTGGCATGCTCCCTGACACGTTTTCCGGAGGTATAGGTCGGGAAGCGAACTCGTTGGAGGGAGAACTGTGGTGCGACCCAAAACGGTCCAAAAGATGGCCGAAGCTTCCAACGAGTGGCGAACGCTCGTCCGGTGTCAGAAACCACTGGAAATGCACTTGCAGCGAAGGAAACGGGCCGAGCTCGAGGACTTCCGGTGCTCGTCCCAAGAAAACGCGAGCGGGAATGCCCCGGACTCAGTTTTCTCGTCCTGGGGTAAAAAGCGGTCCCCCGACGGTTTCTTCCCTTTGCTCCGTATTGGTCATAAGTCTTTCGATCTTCGGGTCTCGTGCTCCGAGGACTTCAACCCACACTCCTGGCATGCTCCCTGACACGTTTTCCGGAGGTATAGGTCGGGAAGCGAGCTCGTTGGAGGGAGAACTGTGGTGCGACCCAAAACGGTCCAAAAGATGGCCGAAGCTTCCAACGAGTGGCGAACGCTCGTCCGGTGTCAGAAACCACTGGAAATGCACTTGCAGCGAAGGAAACGGGCCGAGCTCGAGGACTTCCGGTGCTCGTCCCAAGAAAACGCGGGCGGGAATGCCCCGGACTCAGTTTCTCGTCCTGGGGTAAAAAGCGGTCCCCCGACGGTTTCTTCCCTTTGCTCCGTATTGGTCATAAGTCTTTCGATCTTCGGGTCTCGTGCTCCGAGGACTTCAACCCACACTCCTGGCATGCTCCCTGACACGTTTTCCGGAGGTATAGGTCGGGAAGCGAGCTCGTTGGAGGGAGAACTGTGGTGCGACCCAAAACGGTCCAAAAGATGGCCGAAGCTTCCAACGAGTGGCGAACGCTCGTCCGGTGTCAGAAACCACTGGAAATGCACTTGCAGCGAAGGAAACGGGCCGAGATCGAGGACTTCCGGTGCTCGTCCCAAGAAAACGCGAGCGGGAATGCCCCGGACTCAGTTTTCTCGTCCTGGGGTAAAAAGCGGTCCCCCGACGGTTTCTTCCCTTTGCTCCGTATTGGTCATAAGTCTTTCGATCTTCGGGTCTCGTGCTCCGAGGACTTCAACCCACACTCCTGGCATGCTCCCTGACACGTTTTCCGGAGGTATAGGTCGGGAAGCGAGCTCGTTGGAGGGAGAACTGTGGTGCGACCCAAAACGGTCCAAAAGATGGCCGAAGCTTCCAACGAGTGGCGAACGCTCGTCCGGTGTCAGAAACCACTGGAAATGCACTTGCAGCGAAGGAAACGGGCCGAGCTCGAGGACTTCCGGTGCTCGTCCCAAGAAAACGCGAGCGGGGAATGCCCCGGACTCAGTTTTCTCGTCCTGGGATAAAAAGCGGTCCCCCGACGGTTTCTTCCCTTTGCTCCGTATTGGTCATAAGTCTTTCGATCTTCGGGTCTCGTGCTCCGAGGACTTCAACCCACACTCCTGGCATGCTCCCTGACACGTTTTCCGGAGGTATAGGTCGGGAAGCGAGCTCGTTGGAGGGAGAACTGTGGTGCGACCCAAAACGGTCCAAAAGATGGCCGAAGCTTCCAACGAGTGGCGAACGCTCGTCCGGTGTCAGAAACCACTGGAAATGCACTTGCAGCGAAGGAAACGGGCCGAGCTCGAGGACTTCCGGTGCTCGTCCCAAGAAAACGCGAGCGGGAATGCCCCGGACTCAGTTTTCTCGTCCTGGGGTAAAAAGCGGTCCCCCGACGGTTTCTTCCCTTTGCTACGTATTGGTCATAAGTCTTTCGATCTTCGGGTCTCGTGCTCCGAGGACTTCAACCCACACTCCTGGCATGCTCCCTGACACGTTTTCCGGAGGTATAGGTCGGGAAGCGAGCTCGTTGGAGGGAGAACTGTGGTGCGACCCAAAACGGTCCAAAAGATGGCCGAAGCTTCCAACGAGTGGCGAACGCTCGTCCGGTGTCAGAAACCACTGGAAATGCACTTGCAGCGAAGGAAACGGGCCGAGCTCGAGGACTTCCGGTGCTCGTCCCAAGAAAACGCGAGCGGGAATGCCCCGGACTCAGTTTTCTCGTCCTGGGGTAAAAAGCGGTCCCCCGACGGTTTCTTCCCTTTGCTCCGTATTGGTCATAAGTCTTTCGATCTTCGGGTCTCGTGCTCCGAGGACTTCAACCCACACTCCTGGCATGCTCCCTGACACGTTTTCCGGAGGTATAGGTCGGGAAGCGAGCTCGTTGGAGGGAGAACTGTGGTGCGACCCAAAACGGTCCAAAAGATGGCCGAAGCTTCCAACGAGTGGCGAACGCTCGTCCGGTGTCAGAAACCACTGGAAATGCACTTGCAGCGAAGGAAACGGGCCGAGATCGAGGACTTCCGGTGCTCGTCCCAAGAAAACGCGAGCGGGAATGCCCCGGACTCAGTTTTCTCGTCCTGGGGTAAAAAGCGGTCCCCCGACGGTTTCTTCCCTTTGCTCCGTATTGGTCATAAGTCTTTCGATCTTCGGGTCTCGTGCTCCGAGGACTTCAACCCACACTCTTGGCATGCTCCCTGACACGTTTTCCGGAGGTATAGGTCGGGAAGCGAGCTCGTTGGAGGGAGAACTGTGGTGCGACCCAAAACGGTCCAAAAGATGGCCGAAGCTTCCAACGAGTGGCAAATGCTCGTCCGGTGTCAGAAACCACTGGAAATGCACTTGCAGCGAAGGAAACGGGCCGAGCTCGAGGACTTCCGGTGCTCGTCCCAAGAAAACGCGAGCGGGAATGCCCCGGACTCAGTTTTCTCGTCCTGGGGTAAAAAGCGGTCCCCCGACGGTTTCTTCCCTTTGCTCCGTATTGGTCATAAGTCTTTCGATCTTCGGGTCTCGTGCTCCGAGGACTTCAACCCACACTCCTGGCATGCTCCCTGACACGTTTTCCGGAGGTATAGGTCGGGAAGCGAGCTCGTTGGAGGGAGAACTGTGGTGCGACCCAAAACGGTCCAAAAGATGGCCGAAGCTTCCAACGAGTGGCGAACGCTCGTCCGGTGTCAGAAACCACTGGAAATGCACTTGCAGCGAAGGAAACGGGCCGAGCTCGAGGACTTCCGGTGCTCGTCCCAAGAAAACGCGAGCGGGAATGCCCCGGACTCAGTTTTCTCGTCCTGGGGTAAAAAGCGGTCCCCCGACGGTTTCTTCCCTTTGCTCCGTATTGGTCATAAGTCTTTCGATCTTCGGGTCTCGTGCTCCGAGGACTTCAACCCACACTGCTGGCATGCTCCCTGACACGTTTTTCCGGAGGTATAGGGTCGGGAAGCGAGCTCGTTGGAGGGAGAAACTGTGGTGCGACCCAAAACGGTCCAAAAGATGGCCGAAGCTTCCAACGAGTGGCGAACGCTCGTCCGGTGTCAGAAACCACTGGAAATGCACTTGCAGCGAAGGAAACGGGCCGAGCTCGAGGACTTCCGGTGCTCGTCCCAAGAAAACGCGAGCGGGAATGCCCCGGACTCAGTTTTCTCGTCCTGGGGTAAAAAGCGGTCCCCCCGACGGTTTCTTCCCTTTGCTCCGTATTGGTCATAAGTCTTTCGATCTTCGGGTCTCGTGCTCCGAGGACTTCAACCCACACTCCTGGCATGCTCCCTGACACGGTTTCCGGAGGTATAGGTCGGGAAGCGAGCTCGTTGGAGGGAGAACTGTGGTGCGACCCAAAACGGTCCAAAAGATGGCCGAAGCTTCCAACGAGTGGCGAACGCTCGTCCGGTGTCAGAAACCACTGGAAATGCACTTGCAGCGAAGGAAACGGGCCGAGCTCGAGGACTTCCGGTGCTCGTCCCAAGAAAACGCGAGCGGGAATGCCCCGGACTCAGTTTTCTCGTCCTGGGGTAAAAAGCGGTCCCCCGACGGTTTCTTCCCTTTGCTCCGTATTGGTCATAAGTCTTTCGATCTTCGGGTCTCGTGCTCCGAGGACTTCAACCCACACTCCTGGCATGCTCCCCTGACACGTTTTTCCGGAGGTATAGGTCGGGAAGCGAGCTCGTTGGAGGGAGAACTGTGGTGCGACCCAAAACGGTCCAAAAGATGGCCGAAGCTTCCAACGAGTGGCGAACGCTCGTCCGGTGTCAGAAACCACTGGAAATGCACTTGCAGCGAAGGAAACGGGCCGAGCTCGAGGACTTCCGGTGCTCGTCCCAAGAAAAACGCGGGCGGGAATGCCCCGGACTCAGTTTCTCGTCCTGGGGTAAAAAGCGGTCCCCCGACGGTTTTCTTCCCTTTGCTCCGTATTGGTCATAAGTCTTTCGATCTTCGGGTCTCGTGCTCCGAGGACTTCAACCCACACTCCTGGCATGCTCCCTGACACGTTTTTCCGGAGGTATAGGTCGGGAAGCGAGCTCGTTGGAAGCTCGTTGGAGGGAGAACTGTGGTGCGACCCAAAACGGTCCAAAAGATGGCCGAAGCTTCCAACGAGTGGCGAACGCTCGTCCGGTGTCAGAAACCACTGGAAATGCACTTGCAGCGAAGGAAACGGGCCGAGCTCGAGGACTTCCGGTGCTCGTCCCAAGAAAACGCGAGCGGGAATGCCCCGGACTCAGTTTTCTCGTCCTGGGGTAAAAAGCGGTCCCCCGACGGTTTCT
Source organism: Cucumis melo (assembly GCF_025177605.1). Taxonomy (NCBI): domain Eukaryota; kingdom Viridiplantae; phylum Streptophyta; class Magnoliopsida; order Cucurbitales; family Cucurbitaceae; genus Cucumis; species Cucumis melo. The sequence goes on from NW_026123845.1 coordinate 226,753, forward strand.
TCCCTTTGCTCCGTATTGGTCATAAGTCTTTCGATCTTCGGGTCTCGTGCTCCGAGGACTTCAACCCACACTCCTGGCATGCTCCCTGACACCGTTTTCCAAAGGTATAGGTCGGGAAGCGAGCTCGTTGGAGGGAGAACTGTGGTGCGACCCAAAACGGTCCAAAAGATGGCCGAAGCTTCCAACGAGTGGCGAACGCTCGTCCGGTGTCAGAAACCACTGGAAATGCACTTGCAGCGAAGGAAACGGGCCGAGCTCGAGGACTTCCGGTGCTCGTCCCAAGAAAACGCGAGCGGGAATGCCCCGGACTCAGTTTTCTCGTCCTGGGGTAAAAAGCGGTCCCCCGACGGTTTCTTCCCTTTGCTCCGTATTGGTCATAAGTCTTTCGATCTTCGGGTCTCGTGCTCCGAGGACTTCAACCCACACTCCTGGCATGCTCCCTGACACGTTTTCCGGAGGTATAGGTCGGGAAGCGAGCTCGTTGGAGGGAGAACTGTGGTGCGACCCAAAACGGTCCAAAAGATGGCCGAAGCTTCCAACGAGTGGCGAACGCTCGTCCGGTGTCAGAAACCACTGGAAATGCACTTGCAGCGAAGGAAACGGGCCGAGCTCGAGGACTTCCGGTGCTCGTCCCAAGAAAACACGAGCGGGAATGCCCCGGACTCAGTTTTCTCGTCCTGGGGTAAAAAGCGGTCCCCCGACGGTTTCTTCCCTTTGCTCCGTATTGGTCATAAGTCTTTCGATCTTCGGGTCTCGTGCTCCGAGGACTTCAACCCACACTCCTGGCATGCTCCCTGACAACGTTTTCGGAGGTATAGGTCGGGAAGCGAGCTCGTTGGAGGGAGAACTGTGGTGCGACCCAAAACGGTCCAAAAGATGGCCGAAGCTTCCAACGAGTGGCGAACGCTCGTCCGGTGTCAGAAACCACTGGAAATGCACTTGCAGCGAAGGGAAACGGGCCGAGCTCGAGGACTTCCGGTGCTCGTCCCAAGAAAACGCGAGCGGGAATGCCCCGGACTCAGTTTTCTCGTCCTGGGGTAAAAAGCGGTCCCCCGACGGTTTCTTCCCTTTGCTCCGTATTGGTCATAAGTCTTTCGATCTTCGGGTCTCGTGCTCCGAGGACTTCAACCCACACTCCTGGCATGCTCCCTGACACCGTTTTCCGGAGGTATAGGTCGGGAAGCGAGCTCGTTGGAGGGAGAACTGTGGTGCGACCCAAAACGGTCCAAAAGATGGCCGAAGCTTCCAACGAGTGGCGAACGCTCGTCCGGTGTCAGAAACCACTGGAAATGCACTTGCAGCGAAGGAAACGGGCCGAGCTCGAGGACTTCCGGTGCTCGTCCCAAGAAAACGCGAGCGGGAATGCCCCGGACTCAGTTTTCTCGTCCTGGGGTAAAAAGCGGTCCCCCGACGGTTTCTTCCCTTTGCTCCGTATTGGTCATAAGTCTTTCGATCTTCGGGTCTCGTGCTCCGAGGACTTCAACCCACACTCCTGGCATGCTCCCTGACACGTTTTCCGGAGGTATAGGTCGGGAAGCGAGCTCGTTGGAGGGAGAACTGTGGTGCGACCCAAAACGGTCCAAAAGATGGCCGAAGCTTCCAACGAGTGGCGAACGCTCGTCCGGTGTCAGAAACCACTGGAAATGCACTTGCAGCGAAGGAAACGGGCCGAGCTCGAGGACTTCCGGTGCTCGTCCCAAGAAAACGCGAGCGGGAATGCCCCGGACTCAGTTTTCTCGTCCTGGGGTAAAAAGCGGTCCCCCGACGGTTTCTTCCCTTTGCTCCGTATTGGTCATAAGTCTTTCGATCTTCGGGTCTCGTGCTCCGAGGACTTCAACCCCACACTCCTGGCATGCTCCCTGACACGGTTTCCGGAGGTATAGGTCGGGAAGCGAGCTCGTTGGAGGGAGAACTGTGGTGCGACCCAAAACGGTCCAAAAGATGGCCGAAGCTTCCAACGAGTGGCGAACGCTCGTCCGGTGTCAGAAACCACTGGAAATGCACTTGCAGCGAAGGAAACGGGCCGAGCTCGAGGACTTCCGGTGCTCGTCCCAAGAAAACGCGAGCGGGAATGCCCCGGACTCAGTTTTCTCGTCCTGGGGTAAAAAGCGGTCCCCCGACGGTTTCTTCCCTTTGCTCCGTATTGGTCATAAGTCTTTCGATCTTCGGGTCCTCGTGCTCCGAGGACTTCAACCCACACTCCTGGCATGCTCCCTGACACGGTTTTCCGGAGGTATAGGTCGGGAAGCGAGCTCGTTGGAGGGAGAACTGTGGTGCGACCCAAAACGGTCCCAAAAGATGGCCGAAGCTTCCAACGAGTGGCGAACGCTCGTCCGGTGTCAGAAACCACTGGAAATGCACTTGCAGCGAAGGAAACGGGCCGAGCTCGAGGACTTCCGGTGCTCGTCCCAAGAAAACGCGAGCGGGAATGCCCCGGACTCAGTTTTCTCGTCCTGGGGTAAAAAGCGGTCCCCCGACGGTTTCTTCCCTTTGCTCCGTATTGGTCATAAGTCTTTCGATCTTCGGGTCTCGTGCTCCGAGGACTTCAACCCACACTCCTGGCATGCTCCCTGACACGTTTTCCGGAGGTATAGGTCGGGAAGCGAGCTCGTTGGAGGGAGAACTGTGGTGCGACCCAAAACGGTCCAAAAGATGGCCGAAGCTTCCAACGAGTGGCGAACGCTCGTCCGGTGTCAGAAACCACTGGAAATGCACTTGCAGCGAAGGAAACGGGCCGAGCTCGAGGACTTCCGGTGCTCGTCCCAAGAAAACGCGAGCGGGAATGCCCCGGACTCAGTTTTCTCGTCCTGGGGTAAAAAAGCGGTCCCCCGACGGTTTCTTCCCTTTGCTCCGTATTGGTCATAAGTCTTTCGATCTTCGGGTCTCGTGCTCCGAGGACTTCAACCCACACTCCCTGGCATGCTCCCCTGACACGGTTTCCGGAGGTATAGGTCGGGAAGCGAGCTCGTTGGAGGGAGAACTGTGGTGCGACCCAAAACGGTCCAAAAGATGGCCGAAGCTTCCAACGAGTGGCGAACGCTCGTCCGGTGTCAGAAACCACTGGAAATGCACTTGCAGCGAAGGAAACGGGCCGAGCTCGAGGACTTCCGGTGCTCGTCCCAAGAAAACGCGAGCGGGAATGCCCCGGACTCAGTTTTTCCTCGTCCTGGGGTAAAAAGCGGTCCCCCGACGGTTTCTTCCCTTTGCTCCGTATTGGTCATAAGTCTTTCGATCTTCGGGTCTCGTGCTCCGAGGACTTCAACCCACACTCCTGGCATGCTCCCTGACACGTTTTCCGGAGGTATAGGTCGGGAAGCGAGCTCGTTGGAGGGAGAACTGTGGTGCGACCCAAAACGGTCCAAAAGATGGCCGAAGCTTCCAACGAGTGGCGAACGCTCGTCCGGTGTCAGAAACCACTGGAAATGCACTTGCAGCGAAGGAAACGGGCCGAGCTCGAGGACTTCCGGTGCTCGTCCCAAGAAAACGCGAGCGGGGAATGCCCCGGACTCAGTTTTCTCGTCCTGGGGTAAAAAGCGGTCCCCCCGACGGTTTCTTCCCTTTGCTCCGTATTGGTCATAAGTCTTTCGATCTTCGGGTCTCGTGCTCCGAGGACTTCAACCCACACTCCTGGCATGCTCCCTGACACGTTTTCCGGAGGTATAGGTCGGGAAGCGAGCTCGTTGGAGGGAGAACTGTGGTGCGACCCAAAACGGTCCAAAAGATGGCCGAAGCTTCCAACGAGTGGCGAACGCTCGTCCGGTGTCAGAAACCACTGGAAATGCACTTGCAGCGAAGGAAACGGGCCGAGCTCGAGGACTTCCGGTGCTCGTCCCAAGAAAACGCGAGCGGGAATGCCCCGGACTCAGTTTTCTCGTCCTGGGGTAAAAAGCGGTCCCCCCGACGGTTTCTTCCCTTTGCTCCGTATTGGTCATAAGTCTTTCGATCTTCGGGTCTCGTGCTCCGAGGACTTCAACCCACACTCCTGGCATGCTCCCTGACACGTTTTCCGGAGGTATAGGTCGGGAAGCGAGCTCGTTGGAGGGAGAACTGTGGTGCGACCCAAAACGGTCCAAAAGATGGCCGAAGCTTCCAACGAGTGGCGAACGCTCGTCCGGTGTCAGAAACCACTGGAAATGCACTTGCAGCGAAGGAAAACGGGCCGAGCTCGAGGACTTCCGGTGCTCGTCCCAAGAAAACGCGAGCGGGAATGCCCCGGACTCAGTTTTCTCGTCCTGGGGTAAAAAGCGGTCCCCCGACGGTTTCTTCCCTTTGCTCCGTATTGGTCATAAGTCTTTCGATCTTCGGGTCTCGTGCTCCGAGGACTTCAACCCACACTCCTGGCATGCTCCCTGACACGGTTTCCGGAGGTATAGGTCGGGAAGCGAGCTCGTTGGAGGGAGAACTGTGGTGCGACCCAAAACGGTCCAAAAGATGGCCGAAGCTTCCAACGAGTGGCGAACGCTCGTCCGGTGTCAGAAACCACTGGAAATGCACTTGCAGCGAAGGAAACGGGCCGAGCTCGAGGACTTCCGGTGCTCGTCCCAAGAAAACGCGAGCGGGAATGCCCCGGACTCAGTTTTCTCGTCCTGGGGTAAAAAGCGGTCCCCCGACGGTTTCTTCCCTTTGCTCCGTATTGGTCATAAGTCTTTCGATCTTCGGGTCTCGTGCTCCGAGGACTTCAACCCACACTCCTGGCATGCTCCCTGACACGTTTTCCGGAGGTATAGGTCGGGAAGCGAGCTCGTTGGAGGGAGAACTGTGGTGCGACCCAAAAACGGTCCAAAAGATGGCCGAAGCTTCCAACGAGTGGGCGAACGCTCGTCCGGTGTCAGAAACCCACTGGAAATGCACTTGCAGCGAAGGAAACGGGCCGAGCTCGAGGACTTCCGGTGCTCGTCCCAAGAAAACGCGAGCGGGAATGCCCCGGACTCAGTTTTCCTCGTCCTGGGGTAAAAAGCGGTCCCCCGACGGTTTCTTCCCTTTGCTCCGTATTGGTCATAAGTCTTTCGATCTTCGGGTCTCGTGCTCCGAGGACTTCAACCCACACTCCTGGCATGCTCCCTGACACGTTTTCCGGAGGTATAGGTCGGGAAGCGAGCTCGTTGGAGGGAGAACTGTGGTGCGACCCAAAACGGTCCAAAAGATGGCCGAAGCTTCCAACGAGTGGCGAACGCTCGTCCGGTGTCAGAAACCACTGGAAATGCACTTGCAGCGAAGGAAACGGGCCGAGCTCGAGGACTTCCGGTGCTCGTCCCAAGAAAACGCGGGCGGGAATGCCCCGGACTCAGTTTTCTCGTCCTGGGGTAAAGGGTAAAAAGCGGTCCCCCGACGGTTTCTTCCCTTTGCTCCGTATTGGTCATAAGTCTTTCGATCTTCGGGTCTCGTGCTCCGAGGACTTCAACCCACACTCCTGGCATGCTCCCTGACACGTTTTCTGGAGGTATAGGTCGGGAAGCGAGCTCGTTGGAGGGAGAACTGTGGTGCGACCCAAAACGGTCCAAAAGATGGCCGAAGCTTCCAACGAGTGGCGAGCGCTCGTCCGGTGTCAGAAACCACTGGAAATGCACTTGCAGCGAAGGAAACGGGCCGAGCTCGAGGACTTCCGGTGCTCGTCCCAAGAAAACGCGAGCGGGAATGCCCCGGACTCAGTTTTCTCGTCCTGGGGTAAAAAGCGGTCCCCCGACGGTTTCTTCCCTTTGCTCCGTATTGGTCATAAGTCTTTCGATCTTCGGGTCTCGTGCTCCGAGGACTTCAACCCACACTCCTGGCATGCTCCCTGACACGTTTTCCGGAGGTATAGGTCGGGAAGCGAGCTCGTTGGAGGGAGAACTGTGGTGCGACCCAAAACGGTCCAAAAGATGGCCGAAGCTTCCAACGAGTGGCGAACGCTCGTCCGGTGTCAGAAACCACTGGAAATGCACTTGCAGCGAAGGAAACGGGCCGAGCTCGAGGACTTCCGGTGCTCGTCCCAAGAAAACGCGAGCGGGAATGCCCCGGACTCAGTTTTCTCGTCCTGGGGTAAAAAGCGGTCCCCCGACGGTTTCTTCCCTTTGCTCCGTATTGGTCATAAGTCTTTCGATCTTCGGGTCTCGTGCTCCGAGGACTTCAACCCACACTCCTGGCATGCTCCCTGACACGTTTTCCGGAGGTATAGGTCGGGAAGCGAGCTCGTTGGAGGGAGAACTGTGGTGCGACCCAAAACGGTCCAAAAGATGGCCGAAGCTTCCAACGAGTGGCGAACGCTCGTCCGGTGTCAGAAACCACTGGAAATGCACTTGCAGCGAAGGAAACGGGCCGAGCTCGAGGACTTCCGGTGCTCGTCCCAAGAAAACGCGGGCGGGAATGCCCCGGACTCAGTTTTCTCGTCCTGGGGTAAAAAGCGGTCCCCCGACGGTTTCTTCCCTTTGCTCCGTATTGGTCATAAGTCTTTCGATCTTCGGGTCTCGTGCTCCGAGGACTTCAACCCACACTCCTGGCATGCTCCCTGACACGTTTTCCGGAGGTATAGGTCGGGAAGCGAGCTCGTTGGAGGGAGAACTGTGGTGCGACCCAAAACGGTCCAAAAGATGGCCGAAGCTTCCAACGAGTGGCGAGCGCTCGTCCGGTGTCAGAAACCACTGGAAATGCACTTGCAGCGAAGGAAACGGGCCGAGCTCGAGGACTTCCGGTGCTCGTCCCAAGAAAACGCGGGCGGGAATGCCCCGGACTCAGTTTTCTCGTCCTGGGGTAAAAAGCGGTCCCCCGACGGTTTCTTCCCTTTGCTCCGTATTGGTCATAAGTCTTTCGATCTTCGGGTCTCGTGCTCCGAGGACTTCAACCCACACTCCTGGCATGCTCCCTGACACGTTTTTTGGAGGTATAGGTCGGGAAGCGAGCTCGTTGGAGGGAGAACTGTGGTGCGACCCAAAACGGTCCAAAAGATGGCCGAAGCTTCCAACGAGTGGCGAGCGCTCGTCCGGTGTCAGAAACCACTGGAAATGCACTTGCAGCGAAGGAAACGGGCCGAGCTCGAGGACTTCCGGTGCTCGTCCCAAGAAAACGCGAGCGGGAATGCCCCGGACTCAGTTTTCTCGTCCTGGGGTAAAAAGCGGTCCCCCGACGGTTTCTTCCCTTTGCTCCGTATTGGTCATAAGTCTTTCGATCTTCGGGTCTCGTGCTCCGAGGACTTCAACCCACACTCCTGGCATGCTCCCTGACACGTTTTCCGGAGGTATAGGTCGGGAAGCGAGCTCGTTGGAGGGAGAACTGTGGTGCGACCCAAAACGGTCCAAAAGATGGCCGAAGCTTCCAACGAGTGGCGAACGCTCGTCCGGTGTCAGAAACCACTGGAAATGCACTTGCAGCGAAGGAAACGGGCCGAGCTCGAGGACTTCCGGTGCTCGTCCCAAGAAAACGCGAGCGGGAATGCCCCGGACTCAGTTTTCTCGTCCTGGGGTAAAAAGCGGTCCCCCGACGGTTTCTTCCCTTTGCTCCGTATTGGTCATAAGTCTTTCGATCTTCGGGTCTCGTGCTCCGAGGACTTCAACCCACACTCCTGGCATGCTCCCTGACACGTTTTCCGGAGGTATAGGTCGGGAAGCGAGCTCGTTGGAGGGAGAACTGTGGTGCGACCCAAAACGGTCCAAAAGATGGCCGAAGCTTCCAACGAGTGGCGAACGCTCGTCCGGTGTCAGAAACCACTGGAAATGCACTTGCAGCGAAGGAAACGGGCCGAGCTCGAGGACTTCCGGTGCTCGTCCCAAGAAAACGCGGGCGGGAATGCCCCGGACTCAGTTTTCTCGTCCTGGGGTAAAAAGCGGTCCCCCGACGGTTTCTTCCCTTTGCTCCGTATTGGTCATAAGTCTTTCGATCTTCGGGTCTCGTGCTCCGAGGACTTCAACCCACACTCCTGGCATGCTCCCTGACACGTTTTCTGGAGGTATAGGTCGGGAAGCGAGCTCGTTGGAGGGAGAACTGTGGTGCGACCCAAAACGGTCCAAAAGATGGCCGAAGCTTCCAACGAGTGGCGAGCGCTCGTCCGGTGTCAGAAACCACTGGAAATGCACTTGCAGCGAAGGAAACGGGCCGAGCTCGAGGACTTCCGGTGCTCGTCCCAAGAAAACGCGGGCGGGAATGCCCCGGACTCAGTTTTCTCGTCCTGGGGTAAAAAGCGGTCCCCCGACGGTTTCTTCCCTTTGCTCCGTATTGGTCATAAGTCTTTCGATCTTCGGGTCTCGTGCTCCGAGGACTTCAACCCACACTCCTGGCATGCTCCCTGACACGTTTTCCGGAGGTATAGGTCGGGAAGCGAGCTCGTTGGAGGGAGAACTGTGGTGCGACCCAAAACGGTCCAAAAGATGGCCGAAGCTTCCAACGAGTGGCGAACGCTCGTCCGGTGTCAGAAACCACTGGAAATGCACTTGCAGCGAAGGAAACGGGCCGAGCTCGAGGACTTCCGGTGCTCGTCCCAAGAAAACGCGGGCGGGAATGCCCCGGACTCAGTTTTCTCGTCCTGGGGTAAAAAGCGGTCCCCCGACGGTTTCTTCCCTTTGCTCCGTATTGGTCATAAGTCTTTCGATCTTCGGGTCTCGTGCTCCGAGGACTTCAACCCACACTCCTGGCATGCTCCCTGACACGTTTTCCGGAGGTATAGGTCGGGAAGCGAGCTCGTTGGAGGGAGAACTGTGGTGCGACCCAAAACGGTCCAAAAGATGGCCGAAGCTTCCAACGAGTGGCGAACGCTCGTCCGGTGTCAGAAACCACTGGAAATGCACTTGCAGCGAAGGAAACGGGCCGAGCTCGAGGACTTCCGGTGCTCGTCCCAAGAAAACGCGAGCGGGAATGCCCCGGACTCAGTTTTCTCGTCCTGGGGTAAAAAGCGGTCCCCCCGACGGTTTCTTCCCTTTGCTCCGTATTGGTCATAAGTCTTTCGATCTTCGGGTCTCGTGCTCCGAGGACTTCAACCCACACTCCTGGCATGCTCCCTGACACGTTTTCCGGAGGTATAGGTCGGGAAGCGAGCTCGTTGAAGGGAGAACTGTGGTGCGACCCAAAACGGTCCAAAAGATGGCCGAAGCTTCCAACGAGTGGCGAACGCTCGTCCGGTGTCAGAAACCACTGGAAATGCACTTGCAGCGAAGGAAACGGGCCGAGCTCGAGGACTTCCGGTGCTCGTCCCAAGAAAACGCGAGCGGGAATGCCCCGGACTCAGTTTTCTCGTCCTGGGGTAAAAAGCGGTCCCCCGACGGTTTCTTCCCTTTGCTCCGTATTGGTCATAAGTCTTTCGATCTTCGGGTCTCGTGCTCCGAGGACTTCAACCCACACTCCTGGCATGCTCCCTGACACGTTTTCCGGAGGTATAGGTCGGGAAGCGAGCTCGTTGGAGGGAGAACTGTGGTGCGACCCAAAACGGTCCAAAAGATGGCCGAAGCTTCCAACGAGTGGCGAACGCTCGTCCGGTGTCAGAAACCACTGGAAATGCACTTGCAGCGAAGGAAACGGGCCGAGCTCGAGGACTTCCGGTGCTCGTCCCAAGAAAACGCGGGCGGGAATGCCCCGGACTCAGTTTTCTCGTCCTGGGGTAAAAAGCGGTCCCCCGACGGTTTCTTCCCTTTGCTCCGTATTGGTCATAAGTCTTTCGATCTTCGGGTCTCGTGCTCCGAGGACTTCAACCCACACTCCTGGCATGCTCCCTGACACGTTTTCCGGAGGTATAGGTCGGGAAGCGAGCTCGTTGGAGGGAGAACTGTGGTGCGACCCAAAACGGTCCAAAAGATGGCCGAAGCTTCCAACGAGTGGCGAACGCTCGTCCGGTGTCAGAAACCACTGGAAATGCACTTGCAGCGAAGGAAACGGGCCGAGCTCGAGGACTTCCGGTGCTCGTCCCAAGAAAACGCGAGCGGGAATGCCCCGGACTCAGTTTTCTCGTCCTGGGGTAAAAAGCGGTCCCCCGACGGTTTCTTCCCTTTGCTCCGTATTGGTCATAAGTCTTTCGATCTTCGGGTCTCGTGCTCCGAGGACTTCAACCCACACTCCTGGCATGCTCCCTGACACGTTTTCCGGAGGTATAGGTCGGGAAGCGAGCTCGTTGAAGGGAGAACTGTGGTGCGACCCAAAACGGTCCAAAAGATGGCCGAAGCTTCCAACGAGTGGCGAACGCTCGTCCGGTGTCAGAAACCACTGGAAATGCACTTGCAGCGAAGGAAACGGGCCGAGCTCGAGGACTTCCGGTGCTCGTCCCAAGAAAACGCGAGCGGGAATGCCCCGGACTCAGTTTTCTCGTCCTGGGGTAAAAAGCGGTCCCCCGACGGTTTCTTCCCTTTGCTCCGTATTGGTCATAAGTCTTTCGATCTTCGGGTCTCGTGCTCCGAGGACTTCAACCCACACTCCTGGCATGCTCCCTGACACGTTTTCCGGAGGTATAGGTCGGGAAGCGAGCTCGTTGGAGGGAGAACTGTGGTGCGACCCAAAACGGTCCAAAAGATGGCCGAAGCTTCCAACGAGTGGCGAACGCTCGTCCGGTGTCAGAAACCACTGGAAATGCACTTGCAGCGAAGGAAACGGGCCGAGCTCGAGGACTTCCGGTGCTCGTCCCAAGAAAACGCGGGCGGGAATGCCCCGGACTCAGTTTTCTCGTCCTGGGGTAAAAAGCGGTCCCCCGACGGTTTCTTCCCTTTGCTCCGTATTGGTCATAAGTCTTTCGATCTTCGGGTCTCGTGCTCCGAGGACTTCAACCCACACTCCTGGCATGCTCCCTGACACGTTTTCCGGAGGTATAGGTCGGGAAGCGAGCTCGTTGGAGGGAGAACTGTGGTGCGACCCAAAACGGTCCAAAAGATGGCCGAAGCTTCCAACGAGTGGCGAACGCTCGTCCGGTGTCAGAAACCACTGGAAATGCACTTGCAGCGAAGGAAACGGGCCGAGCTCGAGGACTTCCGGTGCTCGTCCCAAGAAAACGCGAGCGGGAATGCCCCGGACTCAGTTTTCTCGTCCTGGGGTAAAAAGCGGTCCCCCGACGGTTTCTTCCCTTTGCTCCGTATTGGTCATAAGTCTTTCGATCTTCGGGTCTCGTGCTCCGAGGACTTCAACCCACACTCCTGGCATGCTCCCTGACACGTTTTCCGGAGGTATAGGTCGGGAAGCGAGCTCGTTGGAGGGAGAACTGTGGTGCGACCCAAAACGGTCCAAAAGATGGCCGAAGCTTCCAACGAGTGGCGAACGCTCGTCCGGTGTCAGAAACCACTGGAAATGCACTTGCTGCGAAGGAAACGGGCCGAGCTCGAGGACTTCCGGTGCTCGTCCCAAGAAAACGCGAGCGGGAATGTCCCGGACTCAGTTTTCTCGTCCTGGGGTAAAAAGCGGTCCCCCGACGGTTTCTTCCCTTTGCTCCGTATTGGTCATAAGTCTTTCGATCTTCGGGTCTCGTGCTCCGAGGACTTCAACCCACACTCCTGGCATGCTCCCTGACACGTTTTCCGGAGGTATAGGTCGGGAAGCGAGCTCGTTGGAGGGAGAACTGTGGTGCGACCCAAAACGGTCCAAAAGATGGCCGAAGCTTCCAACGAGTGGCGAACGCTCGTCCGGTGTCAGAAACCACTGGAAATGCACTTGCAGCGAAGGAAACGGGCCGAGCTCGAGGACTTCCGGTGCTCGTCCCAAGAAAACGCGAGCGGGAATGCCCCGGACTCAGTTTTCTCGTCCTGGGGTAAAAAGCGGTCCCCCGACGGTTTCTTCCCTTTGCTCCGTATTGGTCATAAGTCTTTCGATCTTCGGGTCTCGTGCTCCGAGGACTTCAACCCACACTCCTGGCATGCTCCCTGACACGTTTTCCGGAGGTATAGGTCGGGAAGCGAGCTCGTTGGAGGGAGAACTGTGGTGCGACCCAAAACGGTCCAAAAGATGGCCGAAGCTTCCAACGAGTGGCGAACGCTCGTCCGGTGTCAGAAACCACTGGAAATGCACTTGCAGCGAAGGAAACGGGCCGAGCTCGAGGACTTCCGGTGCTCGTCCCAAGAAAACGCGAGCGGGAATGCCCCGGACTCAGTTTTCTCGTCCTGGGGTAAAAAGCGGTCCCCCGACGGTTTCTTCCCTTTGCTCCGTATTGGTCATAAGTCTTTCGATCTTCGGGTCTCGTGCTCCGAGGACTTCAACCCACACTCCTGGCATGCTCCCTGACACGTTTTCCGGAGGTATAGGTCGGGAAGCGAGCTCGTTGGAGGGAGAACTGTGGTGCGACCCAAAACGGTCCAAAAGATGGCCGAAGCTTCCAACGAGTGGCGAACGCTCGTCCGGTGTCAGAAACCACTGGAAATGCACTTGCAGCGAAGGAAACGGGCCGAGCTCGAGGACTTCCGGTGCTCGTCCCAAGAAAACGCGAGCGGGAATGCCCCGGACTCAGTTTTCTCGTCCTGGGGTAAAAAGCGGTCCCCCGACGGTTTCTTCCCTTTGCTCCGTATTGGTCATAAGTCTTTCGATCTTCGGGTCTCGTGCTCCGAGGACTTCAACCCACACTCCTGGCATGCTCCCTGACACGTTTTCCGGAGGTATAGGTCGGGAAGCGAGCTCGTTGGAGGGAGAACTGTGGTGCGACCCAAAACGGTCCAAAAGATGGCCGAAGCTTCCAACGAGTGGCGAACGCTCGTCCGGTGTCAGAAACCACTGGAAATGCACTTGCAGCGAAGGAAACGGGCCGAGCTCGAGGACTTCCGGTGCTCGTCCCAAGAAAACGCGGGCGGGAATGCCCCGGACTCAGTTTTCTCGTCCTGGGGTAAAAAGCGGTCCCCCGACGGTTTCTTCCCTTTGCTCCGTATTGGTCATAAGTCTTTCGATCTTCGGGTCTCGTGCTCCGAGGACTTCAACCCACACTCCTGGCATGCTCCCTGACACGTTTTCCGGAGGTATAGGTCGGGAAGCGAGCTCGTTGGAGGGAGAACTGTGGTGCGACCCAAAACGGTCCAAAAGATGGCCGAAGCTTCCAACGAGTGGCGAACGCTCGTCCGGTGTCAGAAACCACTGGAAATGCACTTGCAGCGAAGGAAACGGGCCGAGCTCGAGGACTTCCGGTGCTCGTCCCAAGAAAACGCGAGCGGGAATGCCCCGGACTCAGTTTTCTCGTCCTGGGGTAAAAAGCGGTCCCCCGACGGTTTCTTCCCTTTGCTCCGTATTGGTCATAAGTCTTTCGATCTTCGGGTCTCGTGCTCCGAGGACTTCAACCCACACTCCTGGCATGCTCCCTGACACGTTTTCCGGAGGTATAGGTCGGGAAGCGAGCTCGTTGGAGGGAGAACTGTGGTGCGACCCAAAACGGTCCAAAAGATGGCCGAAGCTTCCAACGAGTGGCGAACGCTCGTCCGGTGTCAGAAACCACTGGAAATGCACTTGCAGCGAAGGAAACGGGCCGAGCTCGAGGACTTCCGGTGCTCGTCCCAAGAAAACGCGAGCGGGAATGCCCCGGACTCAGTTTTCTCGTCCTGGGGTAAAAAGCGGTCCCCCGACGGTTTCTTCCCTTTGCTCCGTATTGGTCATAAGTCTTTCGATCTTCGGGTCTCGTGCTCCGAGGACTTCAACCCACACTCCTGGCATGCTCCCTGACACGTTTTCCGGAGGTATAGGTCGGGAAGCGAGCTCGTTGGAGGGAGAACTGTGGTGCGACCCAAAACGGTCCAAAAGATGGCCGAAGCTTCCAACGAGTGGCGAACGCTCGTCCGGTGTCAGAAACCACTGGAAATGCACTTGCAGCGAAGGAAACGGGCCGAGCTCGAGGACTTCCGGTGCTCGTCCCAAGAAAACGCGAGCGGGAATGCCCCGGACTCAGTTTTCTCGTCCTGGGGTAAAAAGCGGTCCCCCGACGGTTTCTTCCCTTTGCTCCGTATTGGTCATAAGTCTTTCGATCTTCGGATCTCGTGCTCCGAGGACTTCAACCCACACTCCTGGCATGCTCCCTGACACGTTTTCCGGAGGTATAGGTCGGGAAGCGAGCTCGTTGGAGGGAGAACTGTGGTGCGACCCAAAACGGTCCAAAAGATGGCCGAAGCTTCCAACGAGTGGCGAACGCTCGTCCGGTGTCAGAAACCACTGGAAATGCACTTGCAGCGAAGGAAACGGGCCGAGCTCGAGGACTTCCGGTGCTCGTCCCAAGAAAACGCGAGCGGGAATGCCCCGGACTCAGTTTTCTCGTCCTGGGGTAAAAAGCGGTCCCCCGACGGTTTCTTCCCTTTGCTCCGTATTGGTCATAAGTCTTTCGATCTTCGGGTCTCGTGCTCCGAGGACTTCAACCCACACTCCTGGCATGCTCCCTGACACGTTTTCCGGAGGTATAGGTCGGGAAGCGAGCTCGTTGGAGGGAGAACTGTGGTGCGACCCAAAACGGTCCAAAAGATGGCCGAAGCTTCCAACGAGTGGCGAACGCTCGTCCGGTGTCAGAAACCACTGGAAATGCACTTGCAGCGAAGGAAACGGGCCGAGCTCGAGGACTTCCGGTGCTCGTCCCAAGAAAACGCGAGCGGGAATGCCCCGGACTCAGTTTTCTCGTCCTGGGGTAAAAAGCGGTCCCCCGACGGTTTCTTCCCTTTGCTCCGTATTGGTCATAAGTCTTTCGATCTTCGGATCTCGTGCTCCGAGGACTTCAACCCACACTCCTGGCATGCTCCCTGACACGTTTTCCGGAGGTATAGGTCGGGAAGCGAGCTCGTTGGAGGGAGAACTGTGGTGCGACCCAAAACGGTCCAAAAGATGGCCGAAGCTTCCAACGAGTGGCGAACGCTCGTCCGGTGTCAGAAACCACTGGAAATGCACTTGCAGCGAAGGAAACGGGCCGAGCTCGAGGACTTCTGGTGCTCGTCCCAAGAAAACGCGAGCGGGAATGCCCCGGACTCAGTTTTCTCGTCCTGGGGTAAAAAGCGGTCCCCCGACGGTTTCTTCCCTTTGCTCCGTATTGGTCATAAGTCTTTCGATCTTCGGGTCTCGTGCTCCGAGGACTTCAACCCACACTCCTGGCATGCTCCCTGACACGTTTTCCGGAGGTATAGGTCGGGAAGCGAGCTCGTTGGAGGGAGAACTGTGGTGCGACCCAAAACGGTCCAAAAGATGGCCGAAGCTTCCAACGAGTGGCGAACGCTCGTCCGGTGTCAGAAACCACTGGAAATGCACTTGCAGCGAAGGAAACGGGCCGAGCTCGAGGACTTCCGGTGCTCGACCCAAGAAAACGCGAGCGGGAATGCCCCGGACTCAGTTTTCTCGTCCTGGGGTAAAAAGCGGTCCCCCGACGGTTTCTTCCCTTTGCTCCGTATTGGTCATAAGTATTTCGATCTTCGGGTCTCGTGCTCCGAGGACTTCAACCCACACTCCTGGCATCCTCCCTGACACGTTTTCCGGAGGTATAGGTCGGGAAGCGAGCTCGTTGGAGGGAGAACTGTGGTGCGACCCAAAACGGTCCAAAAGATGGCCGAAGCTTCCAACGAGTGGCGAACGCTCGTCCGGTGTCAGAAACCACTGGAAATGCACTTGCAGCGAAGGAAACGGGCCGAGCTCGAGGACTTCCGGTGCTCGTCCCAAGAAAACGCGAGCGGGAATGCCCCGGACTCAGTTTTCTCGTCCTGGGGTAAAAAGCGGTCCCCCGACGGTTTCTTCCCTTTGCTCCGTATTGGTCATAAGTCTTTCGATCTTCGGGTCTCGTGCTCCGAGGACTTCAACCCACACTCCTGGCATGCTCCCTGACACGTTTTCCGGAGGTATAGGTCGGGAAGCGAGCTCGTTGGAGGGAGAACTGTGGTGCGACCCAAAACGGTCCAAAAGATGGCCGAAGCTTCCAACGAGTGGCGAACGCTCGTCCGGTGTCAGAAACCACTGGAAATGCACTTGCAGCGAAGGAAACGGGCCGAGCTCGAGGACTTCCGGTGCTCGTCCCAAGAAAACGCGGGCGGGAATGCCCCGGACTCAGTTTTCTCGTCCTGGGGTAAAAAGCGGTCCCCCGACGGTTTCTTCCCTTTGCTCCGTATTGGTCATAAGTCTTTCGATCTTCGGGTCTCGTGCTCCGAGGACTTCAACCCACACTCCTGGCATGCTCCCTGACACGTTTTCCGGAGGTATAGGTCGGGAAGCGAGCTCGTTGGAGGGAGAACTGTGGTGCGACCCAAAACGGTCCAAAAGATGGCCGAAGCTTCCAACGAGTGGCGAACGCTCGTCCGGTGTCAGAAACCACTGGAAATGCACTTGCAGCGAAGGAAACGGGCCGAGCTCGAGGACTTCCGGTGCTCGTCCCAAGAAAACACGGGCGGGAATGCCCCGGACTCAGTTTTCTCGTCCTGGGGTAAAAAGCGGTCCCCCGACGGTTTCTTCCCTTTGCTCCGTATTGGTCATAAGTCTTTCGATCTTCGGGTCTCGTGCTCCGAGGACTTCAACCCACACTCCTGGCATGCTCCCTGACACGTTTTCCGGAGGTATAGGTCGGGAAGCGAGCTCGTTGGAGGGAGAACTGTGGTGCGACCCAAAACGGTCCAAAAGATGGCCGAAGCTTCCAACGAGTGGCGAACGCTCGTCCGGTGTCAGAAACCACTGGAAATGCACTTGCAGCGAAGGAAACGGGCCGAGCTCGAGGACTTCCGGTGCTCGTCCCAAGAAAACGCGAGCGGGAATGCCCCGGACTCAGTTTTCTCGTCCTGGGGTAAAAAGCGGTCCCCCGACGGTTTCTTCCCTTTGCTCCGTATTGGTCATAAGTCTTTCGATCTTCGGGTCTCGTGCTCCGAGGACTTCAACCCACACTCCTGGCATGCTCCCTGACACGTTTTCCGGAGGTATAGGTCGGGAAGCGAGCTCGTTGGAGGGAGAACTGTGGTGCGACCCAAAACGGTCCAAAAGATGGCCGAAGCTTCCAACGAGTGGCGAACGCTCGTCCGGTGTCAGAAACCACTGGAAATGCACTTGCAGCGAAGGAAACGGGCCGAGCTCGAGGACTTCCGGTGCTCGTCCCAAGAAAACGCGAGCGGGAATGCCCCGGACTCAGTTTTCTCGTCCTGGGGTAAAAAGCGGTCCCCCGACGGTTTCTTCCCTTTGCTCCGTATTGGTCATAAGTCTTTCGATCTTCGGGTCTCGTGCTCCGAGGACTTCAACCCACACTCCTGGCATGCTTCCTGACACGTTTTCCGGAGGTATAGGTCGGGAAGCGAGCTCGTTGGAGGGAGAACTGTGGTGCGACCCAAAACGGTCCAAAAGATGGCCGAAGCTTCCAACGAGTGGCGAACGCTCGTCCGGTGTCAGAAACCACTGGAAATGCACTTGCAGCGAAGGAAACGGGCTGAGCTCGAGGACTTCCGGTGCTCGTCCCAAGAAAACGCGAGCGGGAATGCCCCGGACTCAGTTTTCTCGTCCTGGGGTAAAAAGCGGTCCCCCGACGGTTTCTTCCCTTTGCTCCGTATTGGTCATAAGTCTTTCGATCTTCGGGTCTCGTGCTCCGAGGACTTCAACCCACACTCCTGGCATGCTCCCTGACACGTTTTCCGGAGGTATAGGTCGGGAAGCGAGCTCGTTGGAGGGAGAACTGTGGTGCGACCCAAAACGGTCCAAAAGATGGCCGAAGCTTCCAACGAGTGGCGAACGCTCGTCCGGTGTCAGAAACCACTGGAAATGCACTTGCAGCGAAGGAAACGGGCCGAGCTCGAGGACTTCCGGTGCTCGTCCCAAGAAAACGTTAGCGGGAATGCCCCGGACTCAGTTTTCTCGTCCTGGGGTAAAAAGCGGTCCCCCGACGGTTTCTTCCCTTTGCTCCGTATTGGTCATAAGTCTTTCGATCTTCGGGTCTCGTGCTCCGAGGACTTCAACCCACACTCCTGGCATGCTCCCTGACACGTTTTCCGGAGGTATAGGTCGGGAAGCGAGCTCGTTGGAGGGAGAACTGTGGTGCGACCCAAAACGGTCCAAAAGATGGCCGAAGCTTCCAACGAGTGGCGAACGCTCGTCCGGTGTCAGAAACCACTGGAAATGCACTTGCAGCGAAGGAAACGGGCCGAGCTTGAGGACTTTCGGTGCTCGTCCCAAGAAAACGCGAGCGGGAATGCCCCGGACTCAGTTTTCTCGTCCTGGGGTAAAAAGCGGTCACCCGACGGTTTCTTCCCTTTGCTCCGTATTGGTCATAAGTCTTTCGATCTTCGGGTCTCGTGCTCCGAGGACTTCAACCCACACTCCTGGCATCCTCCCTGACACGTTTTCCGGAGTATAGGTCGGGAAGCGAGCTCGTTGGAGGGAGAACTGTGGTGCGACCCAAAACGGTCCAAAAGATGGCCGAAGCTTCCAACGAGTGGCGAACGCTCGTCCGGTGTCAGAAACCACTGGAAATGCACTTGCAGCGAAGGAAACGGGCCGAGCTCGAGGACTTCCGGTGCTCGTCCCAAGAAAACGCGAGCGGGAATGCCCCGGACTCAGTTTTCTCGTCCTGGGGTAAAAAGCGGTCCCCCCGACGGTTTCTTCCCTTTGCTCCGTATTGGTCATAAGTCTTTCGATCTTCGGGTCTCGTGCTCCGAGGACTTCAACCCACACTCCTGGCATGCTCCCTGACACGTTTTCCGGAGGTATAGGTCGGGAAGCGAGCTCGTTGGAGGGAGAACTGTGGTGCGACCCAAAACGGTCCAAAAGATGGCCGAAGCTTCCAACGAGTGGCGAACGCTCGTCCGGTGTCAGAAACCACTGGAAATGCACTTGCAGCGAAGGAAACGGGCCGAGCTCGAGGACTTCCGGTGCTCGTCCCAAGAAAACGCGAGCGGGAATGCCCCGGACTCAGTTTTCTCGTCCTGGGGTAAAAAGCGGTCCCCCGACGGTTTCTTCCCTTTGCTCCGTATTGGTCATAAGTCTTTCGATCTTCGGGTCTCGTGCTCCGAGGACTTCAACCCACACTCCTGGCATGCTCCCTGACACGTTTTCCGGAGGTATAGGTCGGGAAGCGAGCTCGTTGGAGGGAGAACTGTGGTGCGACCCAAAACGGTCCAAAAGATGGCCGAAGCTTCCAACGAGTGGCGAACGCTCGTCCGGTGTCAGAAACCACTGGAAATGCACTTGCAGCGAAGGAAACGGGCCGAGCTCGAGGACTTCCGGTGCTCGTCCCAAGAAAACGCGAGCGGGAATGCCCCGGACTCAGTTTTCTCGTCCTGGGGTAAAAAGCGGTCCCCCGACGGTTTCTTCCCTTTGCTCCGTATTGGTCATAAGTCTTTCGATCTTCGGGTCTCGTGCTCCGAGGACTTCAACCCACACTCCTGGCATGCTCCCTGACACGTTTTCCGGAGGTATAGGTCGGGAAGCGAGCTCGTTGGAGGGAGAACTGTGGTGCGACCCAAAACGGTCCAAAAGATGGCCGAAGCTTCCAACGAGTGGCGAACGCTCGTCCGGTGTCAGAAACCACTGGAAATGCACTTGCAGCGAAGGAAACGGGCCGAGCTCGAGGACTTCCGGTGCTCGTCCCAAGAAAACGCGAGCGGGAATGCCCCGGACTCAGTTTTCTCGTCCTGGGGTAAAAAGCGGTCCCCCGACGGTTTCTTCCCTTTGCTCCGTATTGGTCATAAGTCTTTCGATCTTCGGGTCTCGTGCTCCGAGGACTTCAACCCACACTCCTGGCATGCTCCCTGACACGTTTTCCGGAGTATAGGTCGGGAAGCGAGCTCGTTGGAGGGAGAACTGTGGTGCGACCCAAAACGGTCCAAAAGATGGCCGAAGCTTCCAACGAGTGGCGAACGCTCGTCCGGTGTCAGAAACCACTGGAAATGCACTTGCAGCGAAGGAAACGGGCCGAGCTCGAGGACTTCCGGTGCTCGTCCCAAGAAAACGCGAGCGGGAATGCCCCGGACTCAGTTTTCTCGTCCTGGGGTAAAAAGCGGTCACCCGACGGTTTCTTCCCTTTGCTCCGTATTGGTCATAAGTCTTTCGATCTTCGGGTCTCGTGCTCCGAGGACTTCAACCCACACTCCTGGCATCCTCCCTGACACGTTTTCCGGAGGTATAGGTCGGGAAGCGAGCTCGTTGGAGGGAGAACTGTGGTGCGACCCAAAACGGTCCAAAAGATGGCCGAAGCTTCCAACGAGTGGCGAACGCTCGTCCGGTGTCAGAAACCACTGGAAATGCACTTGCAGCGAAGGAAACGGGCCGAGCTCGAGGACTTCCGGTGCTCGTCCCAAGAAAACGCGAGCGGGAATGCCCCGGACTCAGTTTTCTCGTCCTGGGGTAAAAAGCGGTCCCCCGACGGTTTCTTCCCTTTGCTCCGTATTGGTCATAAGTCTTTCGATCTTCGGGTCTCGTGCTCCGAGGACTTCAACCCACACTCCTGGCATGCTCCCTGACACGTTTTCCGGAGGTATAGGTCGGGAAGCGAGCTCGTTGGAGGGAGAACTGTGGTGCGACCCAAAACGGTCCAAAAGATGGCCGAAGCTTCCAACGAGTGGCGAACGCTCGTCCGGTGTCAGAAACCACTGGAAATGCACTTGCAGCGAAGGAAACGGGCCGAGCTCGAGGACTTCCGGTGCTCGTCCCAAGAAAACGCGAGCGGGAATGCCCCGGACTCAGTTTTCTCGTCCTGGGGTAAAAAGCGGTCCCCCGACGGTTTCTTCCCTTTGCTCCGTATTGGTCATAAGTCTTTCGATCTTCGGGTCTCGTGCTCCGAGGACTTCAACCCACACTCCTGGCATGCTCCCTGACACGTTTTCCGGAGGTATAGGTCGGGAAGCGAGCTCGTTGGAGGGAGAACTGTGGTGCGACCCAAAACGGTCCAAAAGATGGCCGAAGCTTCCAACGAGTGGCGAACGCTCGTCCGGTGTCAGAAACCACTTGAAATGCACTTGCAGCGAAGGAAACGGGCCGAGCTCGAGGACTTCCGGTGCTCGTCCCAAGAAAACGCGAGCGGGAATGCCCCGGACTCAGTTTTCTCGTCCTGGGGTAAAAAGCGGTCCCCCAACGGTTTCTTCCCTTTGCTCCGTATTGGTCATAAGTCTTTCGATCTTCGGGTCTCGTGCTCCGAGGACTTCAACCCACACTCCTGGCATACTCCCTGACACGTTTTCCGGAGGTATAGGTCGGGAAGCGAGCTCGTTGGAGGGAGAACTGTGGTGCGACCCAAAACGGTCCAAAAGATGGCCGAAGCTTCCAACGAGTGGCGAACGCTCGTCCGGTGTCAGAAACCACTGGAAATGCACTTGCAGCGAAGGAAACGGGCCGAGCTCGAGGACTTCCGGTGCTCGTCCCAAGAAAACGCGGGCGGGAATGCCCCGGACTCAGTTTTCTCGTCCTGGGGTAAAAAGCGGTCCCCCGACGGTTTCTTCCCTTTGCTCCGTATTGGTCATAAGTCTTTCGATCTTCGGGTCTCGTGCTCCGAGGACTTCAACCCACACTCCTGGCATGCTCCCTGACACGTTTTCCGGAGGTATAGGTCGGGAAGCGAGCTCGTTGGAGGGAGAACTGTGGTGCGACCCAAAACGGTCCAAAAGATGGCCGAAGCTTCCAACGAGTGGCGAACGCTCGTCCGGTGTCAGAAACCACTGGAAATGCACTTGCAGCGAAGGAAACGGGCCGAGCTCGAGGACTTCCGGTGCTCGTCCCAAGAAAACGCGGGCGGGAATGCCCCGGACTCAGTTTTCTCGTCCTGGGGTAAAAAGCGGTCCCCCGACGGTTTCTTCCCTTTGCTCCGTATTGGTCATAAGTCTTTCGATCTTCGGGTCTCGTGCTCCGAGGACTTCAACCCACACTCCTGGCATGCTCCCTGACACGTTTTCCGGAGGTATAGGTCGGGAAGCGAGCTCGTTGGAGGGAGAACTGTGGTGCGACCCAAAACGGTCCAAAAGATGGCCGAAGCTTCCAACGAGTGGCGAACGCTCGTCCGGTGTCAGAAACCACTGGAAATGCACTTGCAGCGAAGGAAACGGGCCGAGCTCGAGGACTTCCGGTGCTCGTCCCAAGAAAACGCGGGCGGGAATGCCCCGGACTCAGTTTTCTCGTCCTGGGGTAAAAAGCGGTCCCCCGACGGTTTCTTCCCTTTGCTCCGTATTGGTCATAAGTCTTTCGATCTTCGGGTCTCGTGCTCCGAGGACTTCAACCCACACTCCTGGCATGCTCCCTGACACGTTTTCCGGAGGTATAGGTCGGGAAGCGAGCTCGTTGGAGGGAGAACTGTGGTGCGACCCAAAACGGTCCAAAAGATGGCCGAAGCTTCCAACGAGTGGCGAACGCTCGTCCGGTGTCAGAAACCACTGGAAATGCACTTGCAGCGAAGGAAACGGGCCGAGCTCGAGGACTTCCGGTGCTCGTCCCAAGAAAACGCGGGCGGGAATGCCCCGGACTCAGTTTTCTCGTCCTGGGGTAAAAAGCGGTCCCCCCGACGGTTTCTTCCCTTTGCTCCGTATTGGTCATAAGTCTTTCGATCTTCGGGTCTCGTGCTCCGAGGACTTCAACCCACACTCCTGGCATGCTCCCTGACACGATTTCCGGAGGTATAGGTCGGGAAGCGAGCTCGTTGGAGGGAGAACTGTGGTGCGACCCAAAACGGTCCAAAAGATGGCCGAAGCTTCCAACGAGTGGCGAACGCTCGTCCGGTGTCAGAAACCACTGGAAATGCACTTGCAGCGAAGGAAACGGGCCGAGCTCGAGGACTTCCGGTGCTCGTCCCAAGAAAACGCGAGCGGGAATGCCCCGGACTCAGTTTTCTCGTCCTGGGGTAAAAAGCGGTCCCCCCGACGGTTTCTTCCCTTTGCTCCGTATTGGTCATAAGTCTTTCGATCTTCGGGTCTCGTGCTCCGAGGACTTCAACCCACACTCCTGGCATGCTCCCTGACACGTTTTCCGGAGGTATAGGTCGGGAAGCGAGCTCGTTGGAGGGAGAACTGTGGTGCGACCCAAAACGGTCCAAAAGATGGCCGAAGCTTCCAACGAGTGGCGAACGCTCGTCCGGTGTCAGAAACCACTGGAAATGCACTTGCAGCGAAGGAAACGGGCCGAGCTCGAGGACTTCCGGTGCTCGTCCCAAGAAAACGCGGGCGGGAATGCCCCGGACTCAGTTTTCTCGTCCTGGGGTAAAAAGCGGTCCCCCGACGGTTTCTTCCCTTTGCTCCGTATTGGTCATAAGTCTTTCGATCTTCGGGTCTCGTGCTCCGAGGACTTCAACCCACACTCCTGGCATGCTCCCTGACACGTTTTCCGGAGGTATAGGTCGGGAAGCGAGCTCGTTGGAGGGAGAACTGTGGTGCGACCCAAAACGGTCCAAAAGATGGCCGAAGCTTCCAACGAGTGGCGAACGCTCGTCCGGTGTCAGAAACCACTGGAAATGCACTTGCAGCGAAGGAAACGGGCCGAGCTCGAGGACTTCCGGTGCTCGTCCCAAGAAAACGCGGGCGGGAATGCCCCGGACTCAGTTTTCTCGTCCTGGGGTAAAAAGCGGTCCCCCGACGGTTTCTTCCCTTTGCTCCGTATTGGTCATAAGTCTTTCGATCTTCGGGTCTCGTGCTCCGAGGACTTCAACCCACACTCCTGGCATGCTCCCTGACACGTTTTCCGGAGGTATAGGTCGGGAAGCGAGCTCGTTGGAGGGAGAACTGTGGTGCGACCCAAAACGGTCCAAAAGATGGCCGAAGCTTCCAACGAGTGGCGAACGCTCGTCCGGTGTCAGAAACCACTG
Source organism: Cucumis melo (assembly GCF_025177605.1). Classification (NCBI taxonomy): domain Eukaryota; kingdom Viridiplantae; phylum Streptophyta; class Magnoliopsida; order Cucurbitales; family Cucurbitaceae; genus Cucumis; species Cucumis melo. Next base: position 250,367 of record NW_026123845.1, read on the forward strand.
GAAATGCACTTGCAGCGAAGGAAACGGGCCGAGCTCGAGGACTTCCGGTGCTCGTCCCAAGAAAACGCGAGCGGGAATGCCCCGGACTCAGTTTTCTCGTCCTGGGGTAAAAAGCGGTCCCCCGACGGTTTCTTCCCTTTGCTCCGTATTGGTCATAAGTCTTTCGATCTTCGGGTCTCGTGCTCCGAGGACTTCAACCCACACTCCTGGCATGCTCCCTGACACGTTTTCCGGAGGTATAGGTCGGGAAGCGAGCTCGTTGGAGGGAGAACTGTGGTGCGACCCAAAACGGTCCAAAAGATGGCCGAAGCTTCCAACGAGTGGCGAACGCTCGTCCGGTGTCAGAAACCACTGGAAATGCACTTGCAGCGAAGGTAACGGGCCGAGCTCGAGGACTTCCGGTGCTCGTCCCAAGAAAACGCGAGCGGGAATGCCCCGGACTCAGTTTTCTCGTCCTGGGGTAAAAAGCGGTCCCCCAACGGTTTCTTCCCTTTGCTCCGTATTGGTCATAAGTCTTTCGATCTTCGGGTCTCGTGCTCCGAGGACTTCAACCCACACTCCTGGCATGCTCCCTGACACGTTTTCCGGAGGTATAGGTCGGGAAGCGAGCTCGTTGGAGGGAGAACTGTGGTGCGACCCAAAACGGTCCAAAAGATGGCCGAAGCTTCCAACGAGTGGCGAACGCTCGTCCGGTGTCAGAAACCACTGGAAATGCACTTGCAGCGAAGGAAACGGGCCGAGCTCGAGGACTTCCGGTGCTCGTCCCAAGAAAACGCGAGCGGGAATGCCCCGGACTCAGTTTATTCGTCCTGGGGTAAAAAGCGGTCCCCCGACGGTTTCTTCCCTTTGCTCCGTATTGGTCATAAGTCTTTCGATCTTCGGGTCTCGTGCTCCGAGGACTTCAACCCACACTCCTGGCATGCTCCCTGACACGTTTTCCGGAGGTATAGGTCGGGAAGCGAGCTCGTTGGAGGGAGAACTGTGGTGCGACCCAAAACGGTCCAAAAGATGGCCGAAGCTTCCAACGAGTGGCGAACGCTCGTCCGGTGTCAGAAACCACTGGAAATGCACTTGCAGCGAAGGAAACGGGCAGAGCTTGAGGACTTTCGGTGCTCGTCCCAAGAAAACGCGAGCGGGAATGCCCCGGACTCAGTTTTCTCGTCCTGGGGTAAAAAGCGATCACCCGACGGTTTCTTCCCTTTGCTCCGTATTGGTCATAAGTCTTTCGATCTTCGGGTCTCGTGCTCCGAGGACTTCAACCCACACTCCTGGCATGCTCCCTGACACGTTTTCCGGAGGTATAGGTCGGGAAGCGAGCTCGTTGGAGGGAGAACTGTGGTGCGACCCAAAACGGTCCAAAAGATGGCCGAAGCTTCCAACGAGTGGCGAACGCTCGTCCGGTGTCAGAAACCACTGGAAATGCACTTGCAGCGAAGGAAACGGGCAGAGCTCGAGGACTTTCGGTGCTCGTCCCAAGAAAACGCGAGCGGGAATGCCCCGGACTCAGTTTTCTCGTCCTGGGGTAAAAAGCGGTCACCCGACGGTTTCTTCCCTTTGCTCCGTATTGGTCATAAGTCTTTCGATCTTCGGGTCTCGTGCTCCGAGGACTTCAACCCACACTCCTGGCATGCTCCCTGACACGTTTTCCGGAGGTATAGGTCGGGAAGCGAGCTCGTTGGAGGGAGAACTGTGGTGCGACCCAAAACGGTCCAAAAGATGGCCGAAGCTTCCAACGAGTGGCGAACGCTCGTCCGGTGTCAGAAACCACTGGAAATGCACTTGCAGCGAAGGAAACGGGCCGAGCTCGAGGACTTCCGGTGCTCGTCCCAAGAAAACGCGAGCGGGAATGCCCCGGACTCAGTTTTCTCGTCCTGGGGTAAAAAGCGGTCCCCCGACGGTTTCTTCCCTTTGCTCCGTATGGTCATAAGTCTTTCGATCTTCGGGTCTCGTGCTCCGAGGACTTCAACCCACACTCCTGGCATGCTCCCTGACACGTTTTCCGGAGGTATAGGTCGGGAAGCGAGCTCGTTGGAGGGAGAACTGTGGTGCGACCCAAAACGGTCCAAAAGATGGCCGAAGCTTCCAACGAGTGGCGAACGCTCGTCCGGTGTCAGAAACCACTGGAAATGCACTTGCAGCGAAGGAAACGGGCCGAGCTCGAGGACTTCCGGTGCTCGTCCCAAGAAAACGCGAGCGGGAATGCCCCGGACTCAGTTTTCTCGTCCTGGGGTAAAAAGCGGTCCCCCGACGGTTTCTTCCCTTTGCTCCGTATTGGTCATAAGTCTTTCGATCTTCGGGTCTCGTGCTCCGAGGACTTCAACCCACACTCCTGGCATGCTCCCTGACACGTTTTCCGGAGGTATAGGTCGGGAAGCGAGCTCGTTGGAGGGAGAACTGTGGTGCGACCCAAAACGGTCCAAAAGATGGCCGAAGCTTCCAACGAGTGGCGAACGCTCGTCCGGTGTCAGAAACCACTGGAAATGCACTTGCAGCGAAGGTAACGGGCCGAGCTCGAGGACTTCCGGTGCTCGTCCCAAGAAAACGCGAGCGGGAATGCCCCGGACTCAGTTTTCTCGTCCTGGGGTAAAAAGCGGTCCCCCGACGGTTTCTTCCCTTTGCTCCGTATTGGTCATAAGTCTTTCGATCTTCGGGTCTCGTGCTCCGAGGACTTCAACCCACACTCCTGGCATGCTCCCTGACACGTTTTCCGGAGGTATAGGTCGGGAAGCGAGCTCGTTGGAGGGAGAACTGTGGTGCGACCCAAAACGGTCCAAAAGATGGCCGAAGCTTCCAACGAGTGGCGAACGCTCGTCCGGTGTCAGAAACCACTGGAAATGCACTTGCAGCGAAGGAAACGGGCCGAGCTCGAGGACTTCCGGTGCTCGTCCCAAGAAAACGCGAGCGGGAATGCCCCGGACTCAGTTTATTCGTCCTGGGGTAAAAAGCGGTCCCCCGACGGTTTCTTCCCTTTGCTCCGTATTGGTCATAAGTCTTTCGATCTTCGGGTCTCGTGCTCCGAGGACTTCAACCCACACTCCTGGCATGCTCCCTGACACGTTTTCCGGAGGTATAGGTCGGGAAGCGAGCTCGTTGGAGGGAGAACTGTGGTGCGACCCAAAACGGTCCAAAAGATGGCCGAAGCTTCCAACGAGTGGCGAACGCTCGTCCGGTGTCAGAAACCACTGGAAATGCACTTGCAGCGAAGGAAACGGGCAGAGCTTGAGGACTTTCGGTGCTCGTCCCAAGAAAACGCGAGCGGGAATGCCCCGGACTCAGTTTTCTCGTCCTGGGGTAAAAAGCGGTCACCCGACGGTTTCTTCCCTTTGCTCCGTATTGGTCATAAGTCTTTCGATCTTCGGGTCTCGTGCTCCGAGGACTTCAACCCACACTCCTGGCATACTCCCTGACACGTTTTCCGGAGGTATAGGTCGGGAAGCGAGCTCGTTGGAGGGAGAACTGTGGTGCGACCCAAAACGGTCCAAAAGATGGCCGAAGCTTCCAACGAGTGGCGAACGCTCGTCCGGTGTCAGAAACCACTGGAAATGCACTTGCAGCGAAGGAAACGGGCCGAGCTCGAGGACTTCCGGTGCTCGTCCCAAGAAAACGCGAGCGGGAATGCCCCGGACTCAGTTTTCTCGTCCTGGGGTAAAAAGCGGTCCCCCGACGGTTTCTTCCCTTTGCTCCGTATGGTCATAAGTCTTTCGATCTTCGGGTCTCGTGCTCCGAGGACTTCAACCCACACCCCTGGCATGCTCCCTGACACGTTTTCCGGAGGTATAGGTCGGGAAGCGAGCTCGTTGGAGGGAGAACTGTGGTGCGACCCAAAACGGTCCAAAAGATGGCCGAAGCTTCCAACGAGTGGCGAACGCTCGTCCGGTGTCAGAAACCACTGGAAATGCACTTGCAGCGAAGGAAACGGGCCGAGCTCGAGGACTTCCGGTGCTCGTCCCAAGAAAACGCGAGCGGGAATGCCCCGGACTCAGTTTATTCGTCCTGGGGTAAAAAGCGGTCCCCCGACGGTTTCTTCCCTTTGCTCCGTATTGGTCATAAGTCTTTCGATCTTCGGGTCTCGTGCTCCGAGGACTTCAACCCACACTCCTGGCATGCTCCCTGACACGTTTTCCGGAGGTATAGGTCGGGAAGCGAGCTCGTTGGAGGGAGAACTGTGGTGCGACCCAAAACGGTCCAAAAGATGGCCGAAGCTTCCAACGAGTGGCGAACGCTCGTCCGGTGTCAGAAACCACTGGAAATGCACTTGCAGCGAAGGAAACGGGCAGAGCTTGAGGACTTTCGGTGCTCGTCCCAAGAAAACGCGAGCGGGAATGCCCCGGACTCAGTTTTCTCGTCCTGGGGTAAAAAGCGATCACCCGACGGTTTCTTCCCTTTGCTCCGTATTGGTCATAAGTCTTTCGATCTTCGGGTCTCGTGCTCCGAGGACTTCAACCCACACTCCTGGCATGCTCCCTGACACGTTTTCCGGAGGTATAGGTCGGGAAGCGAGCTCGTTGGAGGGAGAACTGTGGTGCGACCCAAAACGGTCCAAAAGATGGCCGAAGCTTCCAACGAGTGGCGAACGCTCGTCCCGGTGTCAGAAACCACTGGAAATGCACTTGCAGCGAAGGAAACGGGCAGAGCTCGAGGACTTTCGGTGCTCGTCCCAAGAAAACGCGAGCGGGAATGCCCCGGACTCAGTTTTCTCGTCCTGGGGTAAAAAGCGGTCACCCCGACGGTTTCTTCCCTTTGCTCCGTATTGGTCATAAGTCTTTCGATCTTCGGGTCTCGTGCTCCGAGGACTTCAACCCACACTCCTGGCATGCTCCCTGACACGTTTTCCGGAGGTATAGGTCGGGAAGCGAGCTCGTTGGAGGGAGAACTGTGGTGCGACCCAAAACGGTCCAAAAGATGGCCGAAGCTTCCAACGAGTGGCGAACGCTCGTCCGGTGTCAGAAACCACTGGAAATGCACTTGCAGCGAAGGAAACGGGCCGAGCTCGAGGACTTCCGGTGCTCGTCCCAAGAAAAACGCGAGCGGGAATGCCCCGGACTCAGTTTTCTCGTCCTGGGGTAAAAAGCGGTCCCCCGACGGTTTCTTCCCTTTGCTCCGTATGGTCATAAGTCTTTCGATCTTCGGGTCTCGTGCTCCGAGGACTTCAACCCACACTCCTGGCATGCTCCCTGACACGTTTTCCGGAGGTATAGGTCGGGAAGCGAGCTCGTTGGAGGGAGAACTGTGGTGCGACCCAAAACGGTCCAAAAGATGGCCGAAGCTTCCAACGAGTGGCGAACGCTCGTCCGGTGTCAGAAACCACTGGAAATGCACTTGCAGCGAAGGAAACGGGCCGAGCTCGAGGACTTCCGGTGCTCGTCCCAAGAAAACGCGAGCGGGAATGCCCCGGACTCAGTTTTCTCGTCCTGGGGTAAAAAGCGGTCCCCCCGACGGTTTCTTCCCTTTGCTCCGTATTGGTCATAAGTCTTTCCGATCTTCGGGTCTCGTGCTCCGAGGACTTCAACCCACACTCCTGGCATGCTCCCTGACACGTTTTCCGGAGGTATAGGTCGGGAAGCGAGCTCGTTGGAGGGAGAACTGTGGTGCGACCCAAAACGGTCCAAAAGATGGCCGAAGCTTCCAACGAGTGGCGAACGCTCGTCCCGGTGTCAGAAACCACTGGAAATGCACTTGCAGCGAAGGTAACGGGCCGAGCTCGAGGACTTCCGGTGCTCGTCCCAAGAAAACGCGAGCGGGAATGCCCCGGACTCAGTTTTCTCGTCCTGGGGTAAAAAGCGGTCCCCCGACGGTTTCTTCCCTTTGCTCCGTATTGGTCATAAGTCTTTCGATCTTCGGGTCTCGTGCTCCGAGGACTTCAACCCACACTCCTGGCATGCTCCCTGACACGTTTTCCGGAGGTATAGGTCGGGAAGCGAGCTCGTTGGAGGGAGAACTGTGGTGCGACCCAAAACGGTCCAAAAGATGGCCGAAGCTTCCAACGAGTGGCGAACGCTCGTCCGGTGTCAGAAACCACTGGAAATGCACTTGCAGCGAAGGAAACGGGCCGAGCTCGAGGACTTCCGGTGCTCGTCCCAAGAAAACGCGAGCGGGAATGCCCCGGACTCAGTTTATTCGTCCTGGGGTAAAAAGCGGTCCCCCCGACGGTTTCTTCCCTTTGCTCCGTATTGGTCATAAGTCTTTCGATCTTCGGGTCTCGTGCTCCGAGGACTTCAACCCACACTCCTGGCATGCTCCCTGACACGTTTTCCGGAGGTATAGGTCGGGAAGCGAGCTCGTTGGAGGGAGAACTGTGGTGCGACCCAAAACGGTCCAAAAGATGGCCGAAGCTTCCAACGAGTGGCGAACGCTCGTTCCGGTGTCAGAAACCACTGGAAATGCACTTGCAGCGAAGGAAACGGGCAGAGCTTGAGGACTTTCGGTGCTCGTCCCAAGAAAACGCGAGCGGGAATGCCCCGGACTCAGTTTTCTCGTCCTGGGGTAAAAAGCGGTCACCCGACGGTTTCTTCCCTTTGCTCCGTATTGGTCATAAGTCTTTCGATCTTCGGGTCTCGTGCTCCGAGGACTTCAACCCACACTCCTGGCATACTCCCTGACACGTTTTCCGGAGGTATAGGTCGGGAAGCGAGCTCGTTGGAGGGAGAACTGTGGTGCGACCCAAAACGGTCCAAAAGATGGCCGAAGCTTCCAACGAGTGGCGAACGCTCGTCCGGTGTCAGAAACCACTGGAAATGCACTTGCAGCGAAGGAAACGGGCCGAGCTCGAGGACTTCCGGTGCTCGTCCCAAGAAAACGCGAGCGGGAATGCCCCGGACTCAGTTTTCTCGTCCTGGGGTAAAAAGCGGTCCCCCGACGGTTTCTTCCCTTTGCTCCGTATGGTCATAAGTCTTTCGATCTTCGGGTCTCGTGCTCCGAGGACTTCAACCCACACCCCTGGCATGCTCCCTGACACGTTTTCCGGAGGTATAGGTCGGGAAGCGAGGCTCGTTGGAGGGAGAACTGTGGTGCGACCCAAAACGGTCCAAAAGATGGCCGAAGCTTCCAACGAGTGGCGAACGCTCGTCCGGTGTCAGAAACCACTGGAAATGCACTTGCAGCGAAGGAAACGGGCCGAGCTCGAGGACTTCCGGTGCTCGTCCCAAGAAAACGCGAGCGGGAATGCCCCGGACTCAGTTTTCTCGTCCTGGGGTAAAAAGCGGTCCCCCGACGGTTTCTTCCCTTTGCTCCGTATTGGTCATAAGTCTTTCGATCTTCGGGTCTCGTGCTCCGAGGACTTCAACCCACACTCCTGGCATGCTCCCTGGCACGTTTTCCGGAGGTATAGGGTCGGGAAGCGAGCTCGTTGGAGGAGAACTGTGGTGCGACCCAAAACGGTCCAAAAGATGGCCGAAGCTTCCAACGAGTGGCGAACGCTCGTCCGGTGTCAGAAACCACTGGAAATGCACTTGCAGCGAAGGAAACGGGCCGAGCTCGAGGACTTCCGGTGCTCGTCCCAAGAAAACGCGAGCGGGAATGCCCCGGACTCAGTTTTCTCGTCCTGGGGTAAAAAGCGGTCCCCCGACGGTTTCTTCCCTTTGCTCCGTATTGGTCATAAGTCTTTCGATCTTCGGGTCTCGTGCTCCGAGGACTTCAATCCACACTCCTGGCATGCTCCCTGGCACGTTTTCCGGAGGTATAGGTCGGGAAGCGAGCTCGTTGGAGGGAGAACTGTGGTGCGACCCAAAACGGTCCAAAAGATGGCCGAAGCTTCCAACGAGTGGCGAACGCTCGTCCGGTGTCAGAAACCACTGGAAATGCACTTGCAGCGAAGGAAACGGGCCGAGCTCGAGGACTTCCGGTGCTCGTCCCAAGAAAACGCAGAGCGGGAATGCCCCGGACTCAGTTTTCTCGTCCTGGGGTAAAAAGCGGTCCCCCGACGGTTTCTTCCCTTTGCTCCGTATTGGTCATAAGTCTTTCGATCTTCGGGTCTCGTGCTCCGAGGACTTCAACCCACACTCCTGGCATGCTCCCTGACACGTTTTTCCGGAGGTATAGGTCGGGAAGCGAGCTCGTTGGAGGGAGAACTGTGGTGCGACCCAAAACGGTCCAAAAGATGGCCGAAGCTTCCAACGAGTGGCGAACGCTCGTCCGGGTGTCAGAAACCACTGGAAATGCACTTGCAGCGAAGGAAACGGGCCGAGCTCGAGGACTTCCGGTGCTCGTCCCAAGAAAACGCGAGCGGGAATGCCCCGGACTCAGTTTTCTCGTCCTGGGGTAAAAAGCGGTCCCCCGACGGTTTCTTCCCTTTGCTCCGTATTGGTCATTAAGTCTTTCGATCTTCGGGTCTCGTGCTCCGAGGACTTCAACCCACACTCCTGGCATGCTCCCTGACACGTTTTCCGGAGGTATAGGTCGGGAAGCGAGCTCGTTGGAGGGAGAACTGTGGTGCGACCCAAAACGGTCCAAAAGATGGCCGAAGCTTCCAACGAGTGGCGAACGCTCGTCCGGTGTCAGAAACCACTGGAAATGCACTTGCAGCGAAGGAAACGGGCCGAGCTCGAGGACTTCCGGTGCTCGTCCCAAGAAAAACGCGAGCGGGAATGCCCCGGACTCAGTTTTCTCGTCCTGGGGTAAAAAGCGGTCCCCCGACGGTTTCTTCCCTTTGCTCCGTATGGTCATAAGTCTTTCGATCTTCGGGTCTCGTGCTCCGAGGACTTCAACCCACACTCCTGGCATGCTCCCTGACACGTTTTCCGGAGGTATAGGTCGGGAAGCGAGCTCGTTGGAGGGAGAACTGTGGTGCGACCCAAAACGGTCCAAAAGATGGCCGAAGCTTCCAACGAGTGGCGAACGCTCGTCCGGTGTCAGAAACCACTGGAAATGCACTTGCAGCGAAGGAAACGGGCCGAGCTCGAGGACTTCCGGTGCTCGTCCCAAGAAAACGCGAGCGGGGAATGCCCCGGACTCAGTTTCCTCGTCCTGGGGTAAAAAGCGGTCCCCCCGACGGTTTCTTCCCTTTGCTCCGTATTGGTCATAAGTCTTTCGATCTTCGGGTCTCGTGCTCCGAGGACTTCAACCCACACTCCTGGCATGCTCCCTGGCACGTTTTCCGGAGGTATAGGTCGGGAAGCGAGCTCGTTGGAGGGAGAACTGTGGTGCGACCAAAAACGGTCCAAAAGATGGCCGAAGCTTCCAACGAGTGGCGAACGCTCGTCCGGTGTCAGAAACCACTGGAAATGCACTTGCAGCGAAGGAAACGGGCCGAGCTCGAGGACTTCCGGTGCTCGTCCCAAGAAAACGCGAGCGGGAATGCCCCCGGACTCAGTTTTCTCGTCCTGGGGTAAAAAGCGGTCCCCCGACGGTTTCTTCCCTTTGCTCCGTATTGGTCATAAGTCTTTCGATCTTCGGGTCTCGTGCTCCGAGGACTTCAACCCACACTCCTGGCATGCTCCCTGACACGTTTTCCGGAGGTATAGGTCGGGAAGCGAGCTCGTTGGAGGGAGAACTGTGGTGCGACCCAAAACGGTCCAAAAGATGGCCGAAGCTTCCAACGAGTGGCGAACGCTCGTCCGGTGTCAGAAACCACTGGAAATGCACTTGCAGCGAAGGAAACGGGCCGAGCTCGAGGACTTCCGGTGCTCGTCCCAAGAAAACGCGAGCGGGAATGCCCCGGACTCAGTTTTCCTCGTCCTGGGGTAAAAAAGCGGTCCCCCGACGGTTTCTTCCCCTTTGCTCCGTATTGGTCATCAAGTCTTTCGATCTTCGGGTCTCGTGCTCCGAGGACTTCAACCCACACTCCTGGCATGCTCCCTGACACGTTTTCCGGAGGTATAGGTCGGGAAGCGAGCTCGTTGGAGGGAGAACTGTGGTGCGACCCAAAACGGTCCAAAAGATGGCCGAAGCTTCCAACGAGTGGCGAACGCTCGTCCGGTGTCAGAAACCACTGGAAATGCACTTGCAGCGAAGGAAACGGGCCGAGCTCGAGGACTTCCGGTGCTCGTCCCAAGAAAACGCGAGCGGGAATGCCCCGGACTCAGTTTTCCTCGTCCTGGGGTAAAAAGCGGTCCCCCGACCGGTTTCTTCCCTTTGCTCCGTATTGGTCATAAGGTCTTTCGATCTTCGGGTCTCGTGCTCCGAGGACTTCAACCCACACTCCTGGCATGCTCCCTGACACGTTTTCCGGAGGTATAGGTCGGGAAGCGAGCTCGTTGGAGGGAGAACTGTGGTGCGACCCAAAACGGTCCAAAAGATGGCCGAAGCTTCCAACGAGTGGCGAACGCTCGTCCCGGTGTCAGAAACCACTGGAAATGCACTTGCAGCGAAGGAAACGGGCCGAGCTCGAGGACTTCCGGTGCTCGTCCCAAGAAAACGCGAGCGGGAATGCCCCGGACTCAGTTTTCCTCGTCCTGGGGTAAAAAAGCGGTCCCCCGACGGGTTTCTTCCCTTTGCTCCGTATTGGTCATAAGTCTTTCGATCTTCGGGTCTCGTGCTCCGAGGACTTCAACCCACACTCCCTGGCATGCTCCTGACACGTTTTCCGGA